>NC_135556.1:4162500-4192500 GCF_964340395.1 Glandiceps talaboti | reverse complement strand
ACGTAATGTAATGTGATGTGACGTGACGTGACATGACGTGACGTGACGTGACAGATCCATCAAAAGTAAAATTGATTTTGTAGGATGAGAACTAAAATTATCAATGGCTCAAACACCCCCCCCCAAAAAAAAAAAAAAATTAATTAATTTTTATCATACATCTTACTGCTATCAATTTAAATGTGACATTGGATGATAAAAAAAAACATCTGTAAATTATCTTGTAAAATGACACTTCTATACTTGACATATTTTTGGCTATTTGGAGGATTTCCTGCAGCGTTTTATGGGACTAGAATCAATGTGATTACATTACGAATACCCCCAATCTCTTTATGTCATCAACAGAGGCCCATGTTTCCCATGAACCCTTGCAAAAACATGGCTGAACACATGTCTTCTTTACGAGCTTTTGAAGTCGTGTAAGTTACCGACCGAGAAGCTATTTCATTATCCAAAATCGTATGCAAGGTGGTAGCACTAATCAATACAAGTGCAGTAAAGGCAGAAATAAGCCTGGTTTATCTTTTCCTTTAATCATTTCATGAATGCACATTTGTTATATATACTTTTTTCAATTGTGCCGTTTTGGACTGATTCCAAATTCAGACATCCTAATTAAAATCGATCTGTTCATATTTTAACAGCCGTTGTGAAGACAGGTGGCATTATAGTGACTGATATAACGACATCAAGAATCAGTATACGATGGGCGGCAAGCACTGATGACACTGTTAATGGTTATCTTCTCACTATAACGCCGACTGCAGGCAATGATGTAATCTTTCTACCGAAAGAAGCCATCCGCCACACGTTCGATAACCTCGTCCCTGGCAGAATGTACGTGATTTCAATTAAGCTTACAGGAACGAATACAATTGAAAAGGTTACAGTCAGGACGAGTAAGTGAAAGTGTAATACTGCTTTTGCACAAGTGTTCTGTAATAAAAAAAGACATTGTCTTTTAAAGCACACATGCACACGCGTTAATTTTACCTTCAGTAAAGGAATTAATATAAGATTTCGTCAAGCGTCTGTCTGTCTGTCTCTCTCTCTGTCTGTCTCTCTCTCTGTCTCTCTGTCTCTGTCTCTCTGTCTCTCTCTCTGTCTCTGTCTCTCTCTCTGTCTCTCTCTCTCTCTCTCTCTCTCTCTCTCTCTCTCTCTCTCTCTCTCTCTCTCTCTCTCTCTCTCTCTCTCTCTCTCTCTCTCTCTCTCTCTCTCTCTCTCTCTCTCTCTCTCCCAATAGTTTTGTATATACAATGATGATAACGCATATGTGTCCTGTAATCTTAACCTCTTGATGTAGCGTGTTACTGTAATGATTCCTTTGCATAATTTAGGAATTTTAAGTAAGTTTGAAAAAGGCAAGCCAGTTTCATAAGTTTTTAGCACAACTGAAATGATAAGATTGGGTAGTGCTATAGGCATTGTGCGGTGTCTGTCCGTCGGTCTGTCTGTCTGTCTGTCTGTCTGTCTGTCTGTCTGTTTGTTTGTTTGTTTGTTTGGACGACGTAAACTCAAAAAAAAACAGACCAATTGCTTTGTTATCTGGTGGGGACATTACTTTTGGTGTCTAGTTGGGAATTGTATATGATTTGGGTAAAAAATTGAATTTTTGGTCACAAAAATTAAACTCAAAAAATACTGGAGTGGGCAGATTGGTCTGAAATTTGATGGGAACGTTCGTAGGGATGTTTAGATTAAGATTTAATGATGACATGGTGATTCCATCAGTGATATGTAAATTAGGGCTAAAAAGATGCCTTTTCGCTCCAAAATCTTTAATTCCAAAAGTACTGAACAGATTGGGATGAAACTTAATGGGGATGCATCTGCGGGTGTGTAGATGAAGAAGTAGTAAGCATATAATGATCTCATCAGCGATATGAAAATTAAGTGTCAAAATATGAATTTTGGTCAACACTCAAAATGTTCTTGGTCAATGAGATTGAAACTTGGTGAGATGTTTCTAGAAGTGATATCCTGCAAATTTTGTTCAAAACATTTTGACATAATTAGCCTTGGCAACAACCAAATGCCAGGATATTTTGCTAAAATAACATCATTTGGTGGTGTACTTCACAAAGATAACGATAGAGATTCTTAGACAAGTGACGAAACATTCAAAATGTGTATGCAAATATGCCTAGCAACAATACCATGGGCCCATAGCAACATCCAAATGGTCGTAGATATTGCAAGCATAACAACAGATATAAATAGACACGTGAACAAACATTCAAAATATGTATGTATATGTGCCTAGCAACAAGACAAAGCCAAAGCAACAGCCAAATTAGAGATATTGCACATATAACAACAGGATGAATAGACAAATGAATAAACATTGAAATATGTATGCAAATATATCTAGTTTTGCTAACTACCCCTATATCTTGATGTTGTATTTAATGAACGAAGTTTATATTCACGAACCTTATAGTGAAAAAGATGTGTAATCATCCTTAGTACTTTCTGTAGCCAGACAGTACAATACTAAAATGAAATATCTGATGACATTTTAACATGAGTTAGACGCATTATGTCTAGGCACCATTTGTAATTTGTGGTTGTCGACTTCTTTCTGCCCATTCGAGGCACTTTTCACGAAGCAGCTGCAGGAAAGCAACATTGCAGTTTCAGTATGATATAATGCTGTTTTCAGTATAATTTGACACGTTTGTCTTTATTCATCCTTGATGTTTTAGTTCACATATCCAATTGCAAAATATTTCCTTTAAAGGTTCCTGTACATATACCAATACATTATACAAAACACTTACATGTATGTTAAAGTGTTAAAGGCAACTACATGTATATATAACTGTAAACCGTAAAAGTGTATCTCTACGTCTCATATTTTCAGGACCCTCAATTCCAGCCCAGTTTGCAGTTACTCACTCCTCGCCGACAACTCTGACTGTCACTTGGGGTGCACGTGAAGGTGATGTCAGTTTTTACGAGTTTTCCTATGTCACACTTGACGGTACACTAATAAAGACTGCCACGATTCCAGGCAGTAGAACGGACTATCAGTTTACAGGTCTTCAACCTGCAACGGAGTACACCCTAAACATTCGGTCCATGGTTGTGTTCCAGAACAACGAACTTTACAGTGACAAAATGTCTACGTCATATGCGACACGTGAGTATCGCTAGCCATGTAAGGGAGGGATGTCATCTTGTAGACTTTGGTCCACCTTCCACAGGACGCATGATGCCCTGTTTTAACTTGAAGGAACAGGATCAGAACAATTAAAAGATATTGTAGTAAGGCCTAAATAGAAAACATTGTGTGGTTCGCGGCGATTACGCCCAAGTTTAGAAGAGGTGGGGAGGTAGATTTGTTATTTTTTATAATGTATTTTTTCATATGTGAGTGTCTAGTTCAGGTAGTTATGTTTTCCGTTGTATTGCATATGGTGTCTTTGTTATTGGTTTCTTCACATCAGATGTACTGCCATTACAGATTGGAAGAACAGTTTTATATTGTCTTTTTTGAGTTGATGTCAGTTTCCGCATCCACTATTTCTTGCGCGACTTCACAATTTTGGCGATTTCATTATATTTTTTCTCGAATACATAAAAAAGGTGTATGGTCGGCGTAAAAAAACTAGGTGGGATCGGGTAACCGGAACCAAACATTTTTAGACCTAATAAGAGTACTATATGATGGTGATATGTTCAAATATCAATTTTCCCACTCAGCGTTCCACCATACAAATGACTACAGAATCTAAGTTAGTCAAATGTTGTAATTTTTACAGCCGTTGTACGGACTGGCGGCATTATTGTGACCGATGTATCCACCTCAAGTATAAGTATTCAGTGGGAAGACAGTGATGCTGCAACAAGATATCGTCTCACTCTAACATCACCGGATCGGAGCGATGTTTTGTATGTACCAAAAGACAACAATCGCTACACATTTACCAATCTTATGGCGGGTAGAGAGTACAACATCGAAGTACAGTATTCAGGACCAAATACAATTGAGCAAGTCACTGTCAGTACTAGTAAGTGTACATAAATTCAGGTAGACCAAAATTCTTGACACTGTATACGATTTTAGAAATAAAATGTAGAAACAAAAAGGTTAATAAATTGCCACAAAAATGACATATTTAGAAATTAAAGAAACTTGGATAAAAAAAGAAGTAATGAATGATACATATTTGGATTAAGACTTACAACTTAGTTTTACTAGTAAGCTGTACGCAGTGTCTATACATAGTATTTTTCTTGAGGCTTCTGATCTATGTTTAAGCTGGTATATAACTACATGTCATTCCTCATGTAGATAAACATTAAAGCAAACCTTAAACTTGAACTTATAATGTTTGTATATCATTACAAAATACTACATATAAAACACACTGTTAGTTATTAGCGTCTGATGAGCATTGTCGAAAGTACATGCCCTTTCTTTTATAATTGTGTTTTTTTAGAACCGAATGCTCCCATGACCTTACATGTGAGTGAGTATTCGCCGACAACATTGACAGTCACGTGGGATGAGTCTGACGGAAAAGTAGACTTTTATGAGTTCTCATACATCGACTCTAATGGTAAAAAGGTGACAGCTGGGACGATTCCAAGCAGTGTCAAGGAATATCAGTTTACTGGTCTACAGCCAGCATCATGGTTTACGTTTGCTGCCAGGTCAAAGGTTATCTCTGGCAACATTGTTCTCTACAGCAAAGAAAGGATGCAACCCTTCTCGACTCGTAAGTCATGCACGTAAAACGTACTTTGTCCCAAATTTAGAGAACGAGTGGAATTTACGACAAGGGAGTCTGAGGATAGAATTAAGGGGGGGGGAGTCAGAAAAAGTTTCGGAGTGTACAAAGGGAGGGCCATGGAAATTATGGAAATTATGGCGGCCTGAAAGGGACCATGAAAATTGTTAAGCTTGATTTAAAAATTAAATGTATTGATTAACATGATTCTTTTCCGTACAGCTATAATGAACTCGGGAGGTATTGAAGTAACTGATGTGACAACCTCGAGTGTCAGCATAACCTGGGGACCAACCATCGACGACAGCGTTACAGGATATCATCTCTCTATAGCACCATCAGATAGAAATGGTATTGTCAACGTACATAGAGATGCAGTTCAACACACATTCAAGGATCTAGTACCTGGTAGAGAGTATACCATAATGGTTCAGAAAGTAGGACCTGATACAGTTGAGGAAGTCACTGTGAAAACTGGTAGGTCGATATTGGTTCAGATTAAAGTGAAGTCTAGAAACTATCCGTGACTTTGAATCTGAACATCTCCTTCACCACGTCTAGGGAATGAAACGTCATGTACCATTAGTCAAGTATAACTCGGGAATACGTACGCGTTTAACTACCTGTTTTTGGACATATGTCATGTGATTTCTTCCTACATTTTACAATTGAAGAACGCGTCTTTCCTCCAAACATAATGCAAGACTTAATAATTTATGGTTGAATCCTCACCAGTCTGCTGAGTATTGATCGACTGATATTGATGATCAGGGTAATTTTACAATATGCTGCTGTCATAAGTTTGAACCATAGTGGTCGATGTCACAGGTTTTATGACCTTTGACTGCAAATAAGCATCCCGTGTTTCTTCGATAATTCATCGACATAGTCATACTTACTCGTTGAAACCATTGAACTTTGATATAACTCACGAAGAACTTTTAGCAACTATTAGAAAGAACTATAACAATTAATTTATGTATCATGTATTTTCAGAACCAATTCCCCCAGCCAGTTTGGCACTAACCCACCAGACACCGTCGACGCTGACCGTTTCTTGGCAAGCACCTGAAGGAGAAGTTGATTCGTACAAATTGTCTTACAATGATCCTACAGGAAAGGAAACTGTAGCTGGGATAATACCAAGCACTGTAAGAGAGTATAAGTTTACTGGTATGCAACCAGCCACGGACTACACATTAGCATTACAGTCTATGGTGGGCTCTAGCACTACTGATATATACAGTAAAGAAAGGATAATGTTTCAAAAGACACGTAAGTGAAATCTGCACTGTTAATTTATTGTTATCGTAATATTTCTAGCTATTGTTACAGTATTCCCTTTTGTACATGTACATATTTTAATGTATGTTGAACCAATGTTAAAGTGGCACAAGTGGAAATAAAATAAAACCTTGAATGAACTATTCTAGTATTATGTTAATGTTGATGCATGCCTTCTATGACATTGTAATTGTCTTCTGGCATAATTGCTACAACAGTTTAATGTGTAGAAGTGATTGATGAATTATTATTTGATAAATTATATCATTAGATCATTTACATGTATCTAAATTTCAATCAATTGCAAGTTAATAGGTGCGTTTGCTTCAGTAAAGCAGAATATTGCGAGTACCTTATATTAACATGAAGTAACACTACGCCTGAAAACGTCTAAACTCAGCATGTGCCCCTTTAATACCATTATAATACTAGGTTACAGTAACATTACGCCTGAAAACGTCTAAACTCAGCATGTGCCCCTTTAATATCATTATAATACTAGGTTGCAGTAACACTACGCCTGAAAACGTCTAAACTCAGCATGTGCCCCTTTAATATCATTATAATACTAGGTTACAGTAACATTACGCCTGAAAACGTCTAAACTCAGCATGTGCCCCTTTAATATCATTATAATACTAGGTTACAGTAACACTACGCCTGAAAACGTCTAAACTCAGCATGTGCCCCTTTAATACCATTATAATACTAGGTTGCAGTAACACTACGCCTGAAAACGTCTAAACACAGCATGTGCCCCTTTAATATCATTATAATACTAGGTTGCAGTAACACTACGCCTGAAAACGTCTAAACACAGCATGTGCCCCTTTAATACCATTATAATACTAGGTTGCAGTAACACTACGCCTGAAAACGTCTAAACTCAGCATGTGCCCCTTTAATATCATTATAATACTAGGTTACAGTAACATTACGCCTGAAAGCGTCTAAACACAGCATGTGCCCCTTTAATACCATTATAATACTAGGTTACAGTAACATTACGCCTGAAAACGTCTAAACACAGCATGTGCCCCTTTAATATCATTATAATACTAGGTTATAGTAACATTACGCCTGAAAACGTCTAAACTCAGCATGTGCCCCTTTAATACCATTATAATACTAGGTTGCAGTAACACTACGCCTGAAAACGTCTAAACTCAGCATGTGCCCCTTTAATATCATTATAATACTAGGTTACAGTAACATTACGCCTGAAAGCGTCTAAACACAGCATGTGCCCCTTTAATACCATTATAATACTAGGTTACAGTAACATTACGCCTGAAAACGTCTAAACACAGCATGTGCCCCTTTAATATCATTATAATATTAGGTTGCTATTTTAGCATTCATGATAAACTCTCTTTTAAAACAATTCCACTCCACCATTTGTAAGTTTCTTGACACCAAGCAAATTTACCCTTCTTTATAGCCGTGTTTAAAGTAGATGACGTCACAGTAACTGATGTGACGACATCAACTATCAGCATAGGATGGAGAGCTCGCATAGACGACAGTGTATCTGGATATCTTGTCAGCATAACTCCAGACTATGGCAATAAGGTTGCATACTTACCGAAAGAAGGTGTCCAGCATACATTCAATAATCTTGCCGCTGGTAGACAATATCAAATTGAGTTTAAAGTCGCAGGACCAAATACAGTGGAGGAGATTACTGTCAGAACCAGTAAGTACAAATGTTGTGATTGATCCTATATAGATAGATTATAGAGCAATCCCTAAATTGTCATTGATTGAAATAATCTCTCCTTTTTCAAAAGTCACATTTTTAAATCCATTTTAAGCTTATGGCTGTCGTGTAACGATGAAAAGGTGTGATCGATCTGCATGTATTGGCAAGCCAATTGTCCCGGCTTTGTGTGTGACAGTCCTTAACTACTTACATGTAATAACATCCTTTATTCTTGATTTGATTTTTACTTTTTAGAACCAAATGTTCCAGTTAATTTCATTGTTAGCCATTACACTCCGAGCACAGTGACTGTAACATGGCAGGCACCTAAACATGAAGTCACTTTCTACGATTTGTCGTACAAATCCCCTGATGCTGAGACAACAAAATCTGCCACCATTCCAAGTAGTGAAACGTCGTATCAGTTCACTGGTTTACGACCTGCAACAGAGTATACGTTCATCCTCAGGTCCAAAGTCCACTCTGGAGACACTGATATCTACAGCAAAGAAAGAATTATATCACAAACCACACGTAAGTCAACCTTCTTTGAGAGTTTCGATGTATGTATGTATGTATGTATGTATGTATGTATGTATGTATGTATGTAGGTATGTAGGTAGGTAGGTAGGTAGGTAGGTAGGTAGGTATGTATGTATGCATGTATGTATGTATGTATGTATGTATGTATGTATGTATGTATGTATGTATGTATGTATGTACAGCTAAATATTTCAGTAATATACTTAATATTTTCAAGACATTGTAAACATTTCATTTGGTATATTTTCTTGCCAATGTCACTTCTAGTGTACAAGGCTTAATAAATAAATAATAAATAATAATAATATGTATGTATGTATGTATGTATGTATGTATGTATGTATGTATGTATGTATGTATGTATATGTCTGTGTGTGTGTGTGTGAGTGTGTGTGTGTGTGTGTGGTAGGTGTGTTTGTCTATAAGTGGGTGAATGATGGATCTTTTATCAATCAATTCTTTAATTCCCATCACATTCACAACCTAACCACGAATCATATTCCTTCTTCTATCATTTTCAGCTTTTGTGTCAGTAAATGACATTGATATCACTGATGTTACTACTTCAAGTGTCAGCGTAGTTTGGCCACCAAGTACAGAAGATAGTGTTTCTGGATACCGTTTGTCTATAACACCATCTGATGGAAATGATATCACTAACTTGGCAAAGGATATCTCCCAGCACACATTTTACGATCTTGTAGCTGGTCGAGAGTACGTCATTTCACTGACGCTCTTAGGACCAAATACAGGCAAAAAAGCTACAACTAGAACAAGTGAGTGTTAATGGCATTGGTTAGACAAATGTCAACTGTACAAACTGTATGTCATTGGTTAGACAAATGTAATCTGTCTGGCATTAATTAGACAACAGTAAACTCTGAACATTATAGGACAGGGCTTGAATCAAAATGAAACTGTATTGTGTAATCTTGTAAACTGTTCTACCCATTATGCACGCATTATACCAGTTCTCCCAAAATTCTGTGTTCCTCAAATTTGATAAGTTAAAACAATGTAGTCATGTTTTGCCGATTGCTATGATAGAATTCTCATGATACGTCGAACATGTACTTCCCTTTCTCAATATACATGCATATGAAATTATCATTAAAATGGGTGTAGGGGTTAAACTATAAAACTACCTTAATTCACTCAGACTTTATGAATGTATATGTCGACCAGTTTAATCAGTTCAGTGTAATTCACGTATTTCATGTTTTTAATTAATCCATGCATTATTCATTTTATTCTTCATAATCAGAACCAAACGCTCCTATTGATTTCACTGTCTCTGGTCGAACGCCCTCTACATTGACCACTTCATGGCAAGAACCAGAAGGGGAAGTTGATATGTACGAATTATCTTACACCAACCCAGTGGATCAACACACAACAGTTGCTACTATTCCGAGCAGTAGACATGAATATCAGTTTACTGGTCTTCCAACTGGAACTGAGAGTACACTCCTTATAAGGTCATTGGTCTTCTCTGACGACATCGATCTTTACAGTGATGAAAGAGTTATATCACAAAAGACCGGTTTGTATATTTACATTCGAACACAAAATATTAATTTCACTAATATGATTCTTGATATTTTTATGTGCTCACTTTTAGTTAAAGCAATGATTTTAAGCAACTCACGTTTAGTCAAACTAACTCTACATAGTATTCCCAACCAATTCCAGTGATCCACTTCACTGATACTTTCTTACCAGTGTAGTTTATTATAATAACTGATTTCATACACACTTTGCTTAAACCTTTGTATTCAAATTTTACACCAATTAGTACATAATCATATTTTCCATCTAATACAAGTGGTTGTTGTAAAAAAGGTGGCAATCATGCAAATTATTATCTGCTCTTCTGAGTTAAATGATGATAAGTAATCATTAACACTTAATATTCATAGGTTCATGAACTGTATTTGCTGGGTATGGAAGCCCTGAAGTGCATGAATATGTTTAGTTTCTCTTTGCTGATTTGGCTTCTGTTACACTTAAAACCTTACAACCTTTGATCATTCAATTCTATCCATTTCGTGTCTGTATCCTGTTTTTAATTACTCTGCTGAGCTGCCGTGAACCATTTGATTAGTCACCCGGGCTTTCTCGTTAGTCTGCCTGGCATAGATATTGTTCTCATATGCATTGTACATACAAAAACGGTTTTAAACTTATAGATTTAGAATCGATTTATGCTGAGTCTCTAAATGTAGCTCTATATTGACAGATTTGGACATGCCAGGTGATATCGTAGTCAAAGATGTAACCACCTCTAGTATCAGCATACAGTGGGATGAAAGTACTAATCGTCGTGTTACAGGATATGCTCTCAGTATCACACCAACTGATGGTACACCAACCAATGAGAATACTGCGGTGTCCGTACCTAAAGATACTGTCCACTATACTTTCAACGGTCTTGTCGCTGGTAAAGAGTACGATATAACACTTAGACGAGAAGGAACAACCACGGTGGAAAAAGTTACCGCCAAGACAAGTAAGTTGAAATGTGTGTGGTCAACAGAGGACTCCGGATATAGATATTATCGATATCTCGCTCACTCCTGAATTTGTCCCGTTAACAAACAAATTTCACCTAGTTCGAATTCTGAATCAATATTCAATATTGAATAAGTCTTAATAAATCTATGCCAGCTTTGTGTCATAATTTGTGTGTCAGTGTTCCTCATCATAATTCATATGATGAGATGTCAATACACATGTTGTATTAAGTTAAGCTCTAGAATGGTCACAATGTTTGGCTGGCCAATCTCTAAGAGTATTAGATATGGTCTTACTACTATGGCGACGGTATTGTAAATCAGACGGACTAAGAAATTTGTACATCTCTAACATCATCAATACCGTACTGCCATACTATAATATTACTCTGGAAATAGAGTAAAATGGAATGTCGTCATTATGCTAAGAGTTATTATTCGTATCCGTTTCTGGATTCCTTCTTCACTAGAACCAAATCCCCCCGTTGATGTCGCTGTGAGCAGTTACGCACCAACATCGCTGACTCTTAAATGGGAAGCACCTGAAGGCGAAGTTAGTTTCTATGTGCTGTCTCACATTGATGCCCTTGACAAAATGACAACAGTTGGAAAGATTCCGAGCAGTAGACAAGAATATAAGTTTACTAATCTACAACCTGTGACAGAACACAGACTTGCAATTAGATCCATGGTTGTCTCAGGAGATATGGATCTGTACAGTACAAGAAAAGTTATCTCACCAACCACACGTAAGTTTAATGTTTTTACATTACATAAGCTACAAGGGTGGGTGAAGTAACTATATGTTTGGAATAATAGAAACGTTGCATTCATTATGTCAAGGAAGTTCGAGGAAATCAATAGGCAATTTAATTTGTTCTTTAATTAATTTAATTTGTTCTTTGTGATTCCTCCATCTCTTCCAAAGTCTCCTCACGTCATATTCCTTTCCCCCCATCTCTGTCTCCGTATCTGCCCGTCTGTATCTTACCGTCTGTCTATCCAATATCTTTGTATGTCGCTGTACCTATCTATCTATCTATCTATCTATCTATCTATCTATCTATCTATCTATCTATCTATCTATCTATCTATCTATCTATCTATCTATCTATCTATCTATCTATCTATCTGTCTATCTATCTATCTATCTATCTATCTATCCATCTATCTATCTATCTATCTATCTATCTATCTATTTATCTATCTATCTATCTATCTATCTATATATCTATCTATCTATCTATCTATCTTTAATTAATTTAATTTGTTCTTTGTGATTCCTCCATCTCTTCCAAAGTCTCCTCACGTGATATTCCTTTTCCCCCCCCCATCTCTGTCTCTTTATCTGCCCGTCTGTATCTTACCGTCTGTCTATCCAATATCTTTGTATGTCGCTGTATCTATCTATCTATCTATCTATCTATCTATCTATCTATCTATCTATCTATCTATCTATCTATCTATCTATCTATCTATCTGTCTGTCATGCTGTTTGTTAGTTTGTCTGTCTAGCTGTTTGTCTTTGTCTGTATGTATGTATGTATGTATGTATGTATGTATGTATGTATGTATGTATGTATGTATGTATGTATGTCTGTCTGTCTGCCTGTCTACCAGTCTCTTTCTCTCACTGTCTCTCTCCCCATCCTTCCCTATCTCCCATCCTTTGTCTCTGTCTGTCTGTCTGTCTGTCTGTCTGTCTGTCTGTCTGTCTGTCTGTATCTCCGCCTGTCTCTGACTGCCTCTCCCCCTCTCTCTCTCCCTCCCTCCCTCCCTCCCTCCCCCCCTCTCTCTCTCTCGCTCTCTCTCTCTCTCTCTCTCTCCCTCTCTCCCTCTCTCTCTCTCTCTCTCTCTCTCTCTCTCTCTCTCTCTCTCTCTCTCTCTCTCTCTCTCTCTCTCTCTCTCTCTCTCTCTCTCTCTCTCTCTCTCTCTCTCTCTCTCTCTCATTAACCCAACACGTCCTCGGTCTACCATATAGTTTTTAGCTGTATTAAACTTTTCAATTATATTCAGCTCATGTTGTTTCATTTTTAATTTTATATAGTGAACCCCTGTTACTATACACTTCAAAACGTTTCTTTTCAGCTGTTACGAAAGTAGACGAAATAGTTATAACTGGTGTTACTACCTCTAGTATCAGTTTACTGTGGGCATTGAGTCGAGATGACAGCATCATGGGGTATCGTCTCACCATAACACCTGCCAATGGTAATAGCCCAACCACCTTACCAAGTGACGTAAATTGGCATACATTCAATGACCTGATAGCCGGGAAAAAATATGAACTGTCAGTTGAGAAGCTGCACGCAGGACCCGAAACCATAGCTGATGAGATTTCGGCTAGAACAAGTACGTTCAATTTTCCTTCTAGAAATTTGAAAACTATTCAGGGAAAAGTTATGCATATTTAGTTCTTTTCTGGTCACATGGGTTTCCAGCCATGCATGTTGCCTCCTCTGTTGTACACTTGTCTCATGTATTTTTAGTTCCATTTTATACTTTACTTTTGTCCCTCGGATAGGACGTAAATTGGAGGTCTCGTGTATCGGAGAGCAATACCCAATGCACGTTAAAGAACTTGCTATACTTTTCGTAAAGTGTAGGGTGAAAACCCGATGTAGTGTTTTTAAACTGGCTTATGTTTATTTATCTGTATTTGTTTTAAAGTGTTTGCAGTCACACACTTTCTGTTATTCTGAGCTGCAGCGAACCAATATGATTGGCCATTTAGGAAACCTGTTTGTAATTTGTTACCTGAAGTGGCTATATATTGTTCGCAATTGCAAAACATATACAAAAAAATCTATTAATAGTTTGGGTTTTAACTTTCGTTCTATTTGAAATGTTTTGTGAATTGTTCTACAAGTGGTGCAGTGTCTTATCAAAATGTCATTTAGTCATGATTAGCTAGAAGATGATGATGATGATGATGATGATGATGATGATGATGATGATGATGATGATGATGATGATGATGATGATGATGATGACGACGACGACTACGACGACGGTGGTGGTTGTGGTGGCTGTGGGTGTGATAGCGGGGGCAGTAGTAGTGGTTGTGCTGGATGTGATGTTGGTGGTGGCGGCAGTGATCATAGATGATGTTTGAACAGAAAGCTTTCAATTTGTAGTGTTAAGATTTTCTTAGGATTCGTGCCTCGTTATTCTAATTTTGTCATGTTATCTCTTTATTTACTTTGTCACACTTCTAAGCTATGTGCCAAATAAACTAACGCCAGTTTATTCTGTTCCTAATATTCAGAACCACATGCTCCTATAGACTTTACTGTAAGTGACTACACATCGACGACGATCACTGTCACATGGGTGACACCTGAAGCAGAACTTGGCACGTACGAATTATCTTACACCGACCCTGATGATAAAGTCACAACAGTTCGACCAGTTCCAAATAGCGGGACAGAATATCAGTTCACAGGACTAAAACCAGCTACTGTGTACATACTTGCTATCAAATCTAAGGTTTTGTCCGGAGATACTGATGTCTACAGCAAAGAAAGAACTGTTACACAGAATACACGTAAGTCTTTCGATGTTCATTATATACGGCATTTGCTGATTTATGTTATGTTTCTCCTTCTAGTAAGGTTGCGCTATCGACCTAAATAATCAAATGTTTTATATTAAATCGGTGATTTTATACAAATGATCTTTTCTTCACAGTTGTGACTGAAGCAGATGGCATCGTTGTGACTGACGTTACCACGTCTAGTATTAGTACACAGTGGACAAAGAGTGGAGACGTTAGAATTACTGGCTATCTTGTCAGCATTACACCAGCAGAAGGAAATGCTGTCGTCTCCTTACCTAAAGACGTATATCATCACACTTTCAATAACCTTGTTTCTGGAAGAGAGTATGTCATCGCTGTTAGAAAGGAAGGGCCAGATACAGTCGATGACGTCACAACTCGAACAAGTAGGACATCTCTTGTTGTAGTTGTAAATACTAGTGATACCTCGATTACATTTTCAAGTCACGATCACCGCCCTCTGTGTTATATAAAACACTACATATCCTCTTGATTGAAGTATTCTGTTACCATCCTTAATTTCTACAGACGAGTCTAGCAATATATTAAAAGCCTTGATCATACCAGACACAACGTATCCAATATTCCAAACATTCATAGTTTTTCAAAAAATAATTTTTATCTTATTTTAAGATTTAAATTTTAATCAAGATGGACTTAAACTGTGTAGTCTTTTTTCTTAAACTGTGTCAAAAAAGTACATTATCAATGCATTAAAAGTATCGAAGAATTTTGGTATGATTATCCTATTTGTAAGGTAATATGAAATAGTCTACCATGTATATACATTGTAGTTATTTTAACAATGTTTCACATACGTAAACGTTATCAAAAGAACACATGCATGTTTGAATTTGTTATTTTCAGAGCCAAAAGCGCCAGTGAATTTCATAGTGAATGGTTATACACGGACTACATTTACGGTAACATGGAAAGCTGCCAAGGGTGAAGTCAGTTTTTACGTGTTGTCGTACATCGATCCTGAAGGTACATTGACGACAGTAGATACAGTGCCATCCAGTAGAACAAAATACAAGTTTGTTGACCTAGAACCAACAACAAAGTATATTCTGTTAATCAGGTCTATGGTTATTTCTGGTAAGACTAATCTATACAGCAAGAAAAGACTGACAATAGATAAAACACGTAAGTCAACTCTAATTTAGTCTATAATTAATAATTAACAGTGTGAGAGTGTCATTTGTGCTGAGCCTACACAGGGAACCTTGCACATCCTAGCCCTAGGATGTGCACAAAATGTCATCCTAGTGCTTGGATGTGGCCACATCCTAGCGCTAGGAAGAAGAACACAGCTATGTACCAGCTGTGTGCCTCACAGCCCTGTTACAGGGTATGTTTTTTCACAGCCCTGGTACATGCATGGCTGTGAAAAATTTGCCTGTCGTATGGACGTGGAATACCGCCTCTGTGCCACAACTGTTTTGCACAGCCCAGTACCATAATTAGCTATGTACTGCACACATAGCACACAGTAGTGCACATGCATGTAACAGCTATGGTGGAATAATTTATAATACCCTGTCGCAACCCTTTTGCTCATATCTAACTAGCATATATTGCTCACATAGCTGGTACATGTCTGTGGGAAATACCTATGTTACGGCTATGCTAACATAGCTGGTACATGGCTGTGGAAAAAAGCTCTTGTACATACGTGGATGTTGTAAAAACCTATGCTGCATTGCTATTTTTCACATCCATGTTACATTGATGTTGGCATACCAGTTACACATCTGTCACGTCTAGGTATGTTTCACCTAGTGTGTTGGCCAGAGTTGTTACAGGGATATTGTGCACACATATAGCTGGTACAGTCCCCATGGCTCCACTGAGCTGGTACAGCTATGTGCACAACTCTGTCCTAGGTATTAAAGGGGTGTGTAAGGTTCCCTGTGTACTGAATGTGCCACGAGCTGAGTATATAAATGTGTTACTCAAGTAAAAATACTTGCATAAAACCTTGATTAAACTATTCTAGAATAATATCAATGTCAATGCATATCTTCTATGACTTTACAATTTGTCTTCTGACATTGTTAAAACAGTTGATTGCATAGGAGGGATTTCCATGACATTTTATGTGCATAATAAATTACGTCATCGCATCGTGTATAACATATCTTACTACAAGGTTTGACTTCTATCAATTGCTAATGATAGTTATGTATGCTTTAGTAAGTAGAATGCTGAGAGTACCTTAAAAATACGCAGTAAAAATTACAACCCAGAATTTTTAAACTCGGTTTGTGATCCTTTAACGTTGCATTCCATATAATAGCTTTCTCTAGGCTTTTATATGTAAACGGTGGTATATAATAGCGCAAGTTCGATACATACAACGTGTTTGTTAACTTCAATATTTAATTGATTCCAAAACTTTCCCACAAGTGTAAATTTGCAATGACGCCGTTTTTTGACTATATACTGTAACACTATCTTATAATTATTCCTATAGCTGTAACAACACAAGGTGGTCTTATAATTCCGTACGTTACTCCATCACGTATTAGTATATTACATGGAGCGGATCTAGACGATGATATATCTGGATACACTCTCTCGATATCTCCAACCGATGGAAACAATGTCATCACACTGCCAAAATACCAAATCTACCATACTTTTGAAACGCTCGTTGCAGGCAGAGAATACGTCATTACAGTTCAACGAGAAGGAACCAATACGGGGGAGGACATTACAATTAAAACTAGTAAGGAAAGCCGGTCTTCATATTTTACCTATATAAATAAAGATGTGCTTGTAATTACTTGCAGTCAAAATCATATTTTAGGGGACTTTGTGCCCATGTATGTAACTTTCTGCCCTTTAAGTAGCAAGCCATCGATTACATTATAGTTTAATACTGTCGTAATTATCAGTAATACATGTCGATTGATTGTTGGCTATTCGCACAGTATAAATTACTTTAAATTCTTGGCCTTGAATTGTATCATATTTATGTATCATCGATAAAACGGTACGTATAAGTCACAGCCATATATCTTATATTATATTTATATATATTCAGCACATCAATTAACTAAGAAAAAGGTAACCCTTCGATGCTATTTTGATTTAATAGTGTAAGACTATTATAAATGTATTAACCATTAAATTGCGTGATTTTTAAAATGGGATTGTGTCTGTCTGTCTGTCTGTCTGTCTGTCTGTGTATGTCTGTCTGTGTATCTGCGTATGTATCTGTCTGTATGTATGTCGCTGTATCTGTGTGTGTCTGTCTGTATGTATGTATGTTTGGCTGTCTGTCTGTCTGTCTGTCTGTCTGTCTGTGTCTGTGAGAGTTCAGAAGGATAAAGAGATTCTCGATTCTTGAAAAGTATTTCAATCTTAAATTTTAGCGTAGCAATCCACGCTAAGCAATGCTTGTAAATGTTAGGTCTTATACAACGAAGTATAAATTTGGTTTTATTATTGTTTCAGAGCCAATAGAGCCACACAATTTTATTGTGACTGATTACGCCGTAACAACGATCGATGTCAAATGGGACCGTCCAGCTGGCATAGTAGATTCATACATGTTGTCGTTTATCGACCCTGAGGGTGTTCATACCATGGCAGGGACGGTTCCAAGCAGGAGAACAACGTATCATTTCACTGGTCTACAGCCTATTACGGAATACACACTGTCTGTACGGTCTGTGGTTGTCTTGGGTGACACTCACCTATACAGTAAAGAAAGGATAACATCTCAAATTACACGTAAGTATCAATAAACAAAGAACTCCGAGTACACAAGATGGGACATCAACTTGACGTTATTAATGATTTCATTTGAGAAGATCGCCAAATTGTGCTTGAAGTCAGCACATACTAGGGATAACACATAGTTGCTGGGTACGGTGGTATAGCAGAAAGTTTTGAGTTAACATTAAATGTCACATGCCAACACTACGTTTCGAAATAAATATAGACAGATTGACCAAGAATATAATTAAGATAGTGACGTCAGTCTTACAGCCTTTACATCAACAACATCCATTACACTAATCTAGTTCCAAATAGGACAGTGTATTAAGTATTAAAAACTTCATTACACTTTTCCAGCATAGTCAAGGTCCTCACGAAAGGTGTCAAGTGTGTTTTTGAACATCATGGTGAGCGACGAAGAACAGCGTATTTCAGTAGTAATCCAAAACAATTGACAGGCTGTTGTCATCGCCCATTAATACATTTGATACAGCTGTTTTGACTATGTGTTGAGTATCGCGGGAATTTAGCACGTAATAATGATATGCAAATGTCCAACTCCTCCTCCTATCCAGTCTGTTTAAACTAAGTAAGATCACATGGGGATGCGAGGATGTCATCATGTTTATATGAACCCTGTGGGAGGGGGAGCACAGAATTATGTGCAATTGTTGGGGACCTTGACTAGACTGGGAAAGTGTAACGTAATACACTGTCCCGTTTGGAACTAGACTACCAATACATATACATCAAACAGTATTTAATAATCACACTTCATTAGCAAATGTTGCTAAATGATATCACGTGGTCGGTAAATCAATTTCTACATCAAACAAATTCTTCTTTGCAGTGGTGGAATCGGCCGCTGACTTAGCGGTAACTGATGTGACCACTTCAAGTGTCAGCCTAGAGTGGGGAACGAGCACAGATGATATTGTTACTGGATACCGCCTTACCATATCGCCAGCCGAGGAACACGATGCTGTTAACTTACCAAAGGCTACCACACAACATTCATTCTATAACCTGGTTAGCGGAAGAGTTTACACCATTGTGGTTTTATTTGTAGGACCAGATGTACAGGAAGAGGTCGCCGTCAGAATTAGTACGTTATAATTATTTCATGTAATTATTTGTAAATGAAACGAGTTTGTTTGGTTATGGATGTTGTCAGAATAACACTTTAATTACAAACTGTTTAAGAAAGTACTCTTAACACTTTGTACAAATCTTACTTTGTTTTTGTATTGTTTTGTTTTGCTTGAGTGTTTATAAATGTCTAGTTTCTAGTTTCTATTGCGTTAATACTTCTTGAATTCTGGTTAATTTGCATATCAATACTGAATAAATTTAATGCAAGGATATCCTTGATACCTCGATGAATACATGAATTCACAAATATAGCGGAGTGCTTACTTCCATTACGATATTTATAAAACGCCGTAGATGTTATACAAGATAAAATTTGCTTTGTAGAAAGTGTTACTAGAAGTCTTAGAGTGTTTTAATATGTAATCTTTCTACGATCCCGACTAAACAAGCTTCTTACACCCCATATCACTTTCAATGGCTATTTCAACCCGACTAAAGAAGGCGTGCCCACGTCGGCACCACTCAGTACGTATGGTATGTACAAGTTGTAGGTGGCACAGCCTGTTACGTGTAATGTTCCACCCATTGCCATTCCCTTGCCAGAACTCTACCTGTTACTAGGTATGATTCAATGATAATTTGATTATTGGGGTAATATATTTCAAATGAAACAAAGGTAACACCACAGGCAGTTTCTTCTCCTCTATGGTAACACAGAGAACTCTAATTTTACACACTTTTATGTTCTTATTTATTTCGTAATCTTTCCAGAACCAAATGCGCCACTTGATTTCATTGTCAGTGATTATGAACCGAGTTCAGTGACCGTGACATGGAGGGCACCGAGAGGTGAAGTCGACTTCTATGTATTGTCTTATAGACCTGCCGACGGTAAAGTCAAGACAGCGGCAACACTACCAAACAACCAAACCGAATATGAATACACTGGTCTAGACATTGCCACACCATACATACTCATCATCAGATCTATGGTTGTCTTCAGAGGCTCAAATATCTACAGTAATGATAGACAAAGATCACAAACAACACGTAAGCTGGAGTCTTTCTATTTTAAAATATCTTCCTGCTATTTGTGAAAACCCTTTTACTTCAATGATCATATTCAACTGTCAGTTCACTCATTAAGCACTTTTATATTTCTTAATCACCAGAACCAACTTCGCCGGGAATTATTTTAATAGATGGTCAGGAAGTGACGTCACTAAACATATCATGGGTGGCTGCATCAGGTTATTTCGATGACTATGAGATCTCAGTCAAGCCCCCTAAGGCTGCTGCATATGTTGCTGGAATTGTTAGTCGTTCGGAAATTAGAATTTATACCATTCCAGATCTTGATCCAGACACAACATATCAGATCTCAATAGTAACAAGAGTGGGACCATCCTATCTGTATATCAGAAGTGCGCCATCAACGACAACTGGGACGACATGTAAGTATAATATTTCGTTGAGGAGATTCTGCAAACATGTTTTTCAGTCTGGCTGCGTGTGTAAGTAATCGTGTCAATGATGGTATATGTCTTAAATCGTCTAAGTCAACACCCAAAAGCTTTAATGCGTGTTGCCATGGAAGCAACCACAATACGAAAACTAACAAGTAATACTATCTCGGTAGCATTTGTTTCATATATAGATAAGCAATGCATGGCACAAACTATTTGACTAAATTCACTGGCATCTATTGTGATATTTAAGTGAAATACATCAACGTATTAGTTTGTGAAATAGATCATTTACCATCATGGTAACTTTTTTGTCTAGTGATTCTCCCAATTGTTGGAGGCGGTGAAGTCCCCGGTCCAGGGCTACCCCTCGGTGTTGGTGGTAAATTCGGAACGACAACTCCATCGTACAATGTAACAGACAACTCAACAGGCATCATTCTGGCTGCAGCAGGAGGAGCAGGATTTAACCTATGGTATATTCTGATTATAGTGGGGTTGATATTACTTCTGTTGCTGTGCTGTTGCTGTTGTATATGCTGTTTTTGTTGTTGGTAAGTACACTCGATTATCCGAGACTATTTGCATGCTGGAATTCAGACATATTGGAGACTGGCAGTATGAGTTCATTTCACTGTGCACAACAAAGACAGTCTAATATAGTGGTGAAATATGTAAATACAAAATACCATAGTAAACCGAATTTTACAGCCTAGCATATTTCTATTAGAAACTCATTTATATGCAGTTTTTTGGTGATGTGTCAAAATTATCATGGATATTATTTTCAACATTGTAAAGTTACATTAAGTTCTACTGTGCTAAAGTAAACGATATCAAATAAATCACACTGAACTAAAATGTAACATAATGTGGAATTCTACTGTTGAACATGAATGGGCAAATGAATCATGAACGAGGGAAATATATGAATTTATTTAATGTCTTAAATCAATTCTAATTTTATGTGTAGGAAACGAAGGAGAAAGAGGAGAAGGGAGAAAGTAGAACATCCATATGTGGTATATGAACTTGCTAAGCACACTGAACATAATTACTCTGAAAACACGGAACCTCATGAACTTTCCGAACTAACCATACGTAGTGAAGAGTCTGATCTTGCCACAAAAAGTACTGCAATTGCACAATATGCTGGAAACACTGGGTTTATGGGGATATCTGGTCATACTGGACAGAATGCTGTTGCTAATCAAAGCACCTACATGCGACTAGCAGAAAGTACAGACATCAGTGGTAGCTCCAACCATAGCGGACAAAATGGATACCTAGCACATGGCGATTATACGGGACACAGTGGATTTTCTGCGAATACAAGTCATTCACTGCATACTGATCAAAGTGGTCTTACCGACAATTCTGGAAGTGACGAACACATATATGTTAACCATAATGGCAATGTTCAGTATTCAAAACAAAGTGGGTTTGCTGAACATTCTGCATTGACCAGCCATGCAGGGGGTGGTGGTGGTGGTGGTGGTGGTGGTATGACTGGGTTTTCGGGACAGGGTGGACTCTTGATACAATCTGGATTTACTGGCACAGGAGAGAGGACTGGCCATTCTAAGTATTCTGGAAACTCTGGACTTGTTGTTGAGAGTGGACAAAGTGGCTTTACTACGCACACTGAACGTGGTGGACACACTGGTCATAGTGAACATTTCACAGGTGATGCAGGACTCACAGTACATACGGGGAAAACAAGTCATACTGAACATGCTGGACACAGCGGATATGTAGAAAATGATGGGTATATCATGAAAGCTGAGCAAACAGGGCTTACTGGGAACGCACTGTACAAGGGTCAGGACTATGGCGATAGAAGTGGTAGATATCCTGAACAGAT
The DNA here is from genome assembly GCF_964340395.1 of Glandiceps talaboti. Lineage (NCBI taxonomy): Eukaryota > Metazoa > Hemichordata > Enteropneusta > Spengelidae > Glandiceps > Glandiceps talaboti. The sequence goes on along the minus strand of NC_135556.1, from coordinate 4,170,009 downwards.
TCATTACAATGCTGGATTTACTGCACATTCTGGTCAAACTGAACATGTAGAGCATACTCGACAAGCTCAATACACTGGACAAAATAAACTTACAAGATCCACTGAATATATTGTTAATGCAGGAAAGGCAGGTTCCTCTGGAGTAGGTTATACTGGACACACTTGGCATCCAGGTCGTGACCAGTATACCCGTCAAATTGACTACCCTGGATATCCTGATCATACTAGCCAGGTTATGTACGGTGAACAGAATGGACAGGTTGGAAATAATGATAATGTCCAGTATACAGTTCGTACTCAACGTATTGAGTTTTCTGGTAATGGTGGGTCTGGGGACACCCGAGAGATTAACAGTCAACAGGTCGGACTCAGTAGAAACACAGAATATACTGGGTCTTCGTCTGCTAGAGGTACTGGCTATTCGGGACACACTTGGCACCCCGGGCGTGACCAGCATATTCGACATACTGAACATACTGTGAATGCTGACCACAACGTACAGAATGAACATGCTGAAAATAATGGACAGAGTCTTTTGGATAACTTAATGATTAAACTTGGCATGCATTATAATGGGATTGGCGAAACAACTGGCGATTCTAACCGTACCGAACTAAGTACGTCCACAATGCCCAGACAGTATTCTAAGAAAACAGAGCACACCACATACACCACACCGAGAGGACAGGTTAGGTATAATGAAAATAATACATACGGTACACCAAGAGAACTCGATACGTATGTTGCAGGGAGTGGAAATGGTGAGCACAGTCAACACACAACACATCTAGTAACTGGTGGACAAACTGTACAAACATCATATACGGTTCCAAGGGGACATAATACGTATGCTGCATCTAGTGGAAATATTGAACATGGTAACCATACTGCCCACGTAGCAACTACCGGACAGACCGAACAGACACCATATGTGGTTCCAAGGGGATATAATACGTATGCTGCATCTAGTGGGAATATTGAACATGGTGACCATACTGCCCACGTAGCAACTAGCGGACAGACCGAACAGACACCATATGTGGTTCCAAGGGGATATAATACGTATGCTGCATCTAGTGGGAATATTGAACATGGTGATCATACTGCCCACGTAGCAACTAGCGGACAGACTAAACATACATATACGGCACCAAGGGGACACGCTACTTTTAACGAACCAAGGGGTCACACTATACACACTGAACATACCACCTATACTGCATCTAGTGGACATAATACGTACGCTGCACCGAAGAGCCATACTAAATATGCTAAACATACCGAACATTCTTCATTTACTGCTCCAAGAGGACATACTAAACATACCACTGCGCATGCTACGTACAGTAGCAGTAGTAATCAGACCATAGAACAACAAAAACAGTGGAATGGGGACAGTGATCAAGAATATTGGCTGAGGTAAAATCAATCAAGGGAAATGCCATTATTCTAAACAGATTCCAGTAAATTAGTTTGGAGAAGAGCAAATGAATGCAGAGATACACTTCAACATCACTGATAAACTGTAAAATTCTAAGGTTGGGATTTCCAATTTTTCATAAACGTTTATACACCATTAAGCCCCTACGAATTGAAGTGTCTGTACAGTGACTGCTAGAATCATTAGACACTAGCGTGTACGTTCAAATCCATTTGAATTACTTTTGTTTGGTGAGGTCAATAGTTTGCTTATTTCATCTTACGTTGATAGTTACTATCTTTGTAATATTTCTTTCACAATATGTAATGTGTGTGTGAATGAACGTTTGTTGTACATAGATATAAATATAGGCGCTACTAAACAACTATAAACTACAGACGTAAACCTAAAAGCAGACGTTAGAGTTGTCATTAGATGCTACTCTGCGTTGCAATATCCTTAAAGGGAGACGAAATTAATATTGAAATGATTTTGCAAACTTTGCAAAAGTTCACCTGCCTCACATCATGCATGGTGTACTAAGATGTAGAATGCCAATTATAATTCACCATTTTCTCTGAAAACTGCCAAGAAAATGGCATTTTAATGGTAGACAATGGGACAGAATCTAATGTAATGTAATCTAATCTAATCTAATTTAATTTCAACTAATCTAATCTGATCTTATCTTGATGTATCGTATCGTATCGTATTGTACTTGACTTGACTTGACACATGACTTGACTTGACTTGACTTCACCTGACTTGACTTGACTTGACTTGACTTGACTTGACATGACTTGACTTGACTTGACTTGACTTGACTTCACCTGACTTGACTTGACTTGACCTGACTTGACGACTTGACTTGACCTGACTGACTTGACTTGACTTGACACATGACTTGACTTGACTTCACCTGACTTGACTTGACTTGACTTGACTTGACTTGACATGACTTGACTTGACGACTTGACTTGACTTGACTTGACTTGACTTCACCTGACTTGACGACTTGACTTGACTTGACTTGACGACTTGACTTGACTTGACTTATCTGATCTGATCTGATCTGATCTGATCTATTCTATTCTATTCTATTCTATTCTATTCTATTCTATTCTATTCGTCTCTTTGATATTTTGTAAATCTAAGATAGAACGTGCCTCGAGAACGACTTTCACTGAAAATCTAAGTTCTCAAAATCTCATGTAACTTTGTAAATGTATTTGTGTAGCTGTACACGTAATATAGTGTAATAAATCCAATGAAATTGATTTTTGGGTCCGCACCCTAAGATCAGCACTTCAAGTCAATCACGACTTCAAACTGTTACTTACTACCTATGGATAAAATCGACCTCTGATTAACATATACAATGTGTAGTTACTGGTATTTCAACAAGTTTCAGTCAATGTATTGTTTGTTTGTTTAATTGTTTGTTTGTTTGTTTGTTTGTTTGTTTGTTTGTTTGTTTGTTGTTTTGTTGTGTGATCGAACAATAACACTCCAGTTATTAATTGGAAAAGCTAGTGCAGATATATCTTAAGGGTTTTATATTTATTTATTATTTTTATAATAAACAGTAGTTTGTGGTGTATATCCAACTGATTTTTGTAGATACATTGTAGTACAACTTCCTTATTGAGACATATATTTTTTTATTGTATATATCCAACTAGCTTTTGGGTTACGTCGTAGATAACTGACTTTTTAAGCATACAATGATATCCAAGTGGATGTTATAGATACGCTGTAATACAATTAATTTTTTACACAATTCAATCTTCAAATCTGCAAGCAAAAAACAAAAATCAAAACAAAGGAGTTCATCAGAGGAGTCGATAGTAGCATGTATATTCCAATTACCCCTATCCATGGAATTACAGAGATGATTCAAGAGATTTCATACAAAAAAATGAGTTTTCATTAATACCTTTCGCGTATATTTTAATACATTATCGGCATTGTAGTGTTTTATAAGAAACGACTACCATTTTTTTCTATTGTTAATTGTTTTATGCAATCATATATATAAAGACATTTCAAATGTATTAATATTTTCTTGGTCACTACCATGAGTTGATATTACATCATATGTTAGTAAAAACTTAGATTTTGAAATATTTATTTTTATTACCTGTATTCAATATTTTACTATTGGTATCTATGAATTTATTTTTAACAAAAGTGATATTATGTGAAGGTATTCATTGTTACAATTTGTGCCTAAACATTGTTGCAGTGTTATCACCATTATTACGATTTCTTCTTTTTTGTAATTTGAATGACGTATCCTAACCGTGATAGATGTTAATGTTAATTACTGAATTAAAGATAAACTGATGATCAATACTGCATATTAGAAAGACAAAAGATTGTGGCCACTAGGAACGCTGTTGAGGGTCAAACTTCATACCAGAAGTTAGTATTATAGGAAATCGTTACCCCCAATCCTTCAAATGCATTAGCACTTTAGCACAACTGAAGCAATTGGGGATCAAAATGTGTTCGCTTTAAAAGGGAGAGCCGCAAACGACGTGTCAAGCTGAAACGACGGTACAGAGGATCTACTTTACAGTAAATTGTTGCATAAAACTCCCAAATGCAAACAACTTTCAATATATAAAATTTGTGTGTCTTAAGCACCCACATGCTCAGCATTTTATGATCAAAGGGTGCATTTGCTTTAGCATGAGATTAAATGCACCATTTTGTATGAGCATTTGCTATCCATTTCTGTATTTTGTTTGTGCAATTCGTAATACAAATCCTTGGGGGAGACGTACAGTAACTTTACTGCCTATTTTACTATGTAAATCAACCTGGTTTACAGAGTATGAAATTGTATTGGCACGAGCCATTAGTTTATTTGATTAAATCTCCATAATTAATGAATTTATATTGAAAAATACCATATATAAACAATGTATTGTTATCTAACTATTACAACTAAGCCTCCTTTAGATATACACGTTTATATCACTTTATTATACGATTGGAAAACATATTTTTTTTAAGTTACTTGATAATGGTTGTTCAATTCAAATTCATCGTGGTTTTTATACCGCAACTTGTATATAGAGGGCGATGTTTCAATTAAAGTGTACTGAATTAATCGATTCGTCAGAATAGCCGTTATAGATAGAATATATAAATTGTATTATTTTAGGAAAACAAAATATTAAAATGTTAGTGTCGTTTCTGTGAGTTATAGTTATGTTTTCCTTGAAAGTATGAAATTACCGTTATGTTATGGAGGCATTTACAGGACACTGTCCTCGCCATAACTATAGAAAATAATTGCCTGTATTTTTTTCTATCAACTACCAGTTAAGGTGCGCCAAAATCTTTCGACGATGCCTACGATTACATTCTTATCAAAATCCGGTTTTGGTTTTTTTCATTTGTTACCTATTTCACGTCGACTGTGCTTTTGCCATGCGTTCTTTTATATATATATATATATATATATATATATATATATATATATATATATATATATATATATATATATATATATATATATATATATATATATATATATATAATATCCACCTCCAATTGCTCAAGCGTAGTAAAAGTGAATTACGGTAATTAGGCTTCCTAGCTGATCCAATTCTAATCGCTTCTAACTGTCAAAATACTGAAATACTTTCATTCATTCACAATAGCTAGCTGTGTATTCCCAAAGTTGATTTGGTCATGGTATCTTTCCATGAGGTGGGGCAGATAGCTCCTAGTCGTGCTACTTACCCATGAGATGAGACAAGTCATACGTGGGTCAAGAGCTTAATTACGTCATGACTTTGTGAGGACTTTGCATTGTCTTTTCCAAACGTTAATCCGCAGTGGTGCATTATCAAATACGTTTAAAAACAGATCATTCAAAATATATGCAGCTTGCGGCCAATGTTTCTGAATGTTATGTCTTAAAAGTATCTCAAAACGTTGGCAAACGAAAGCCTGTACACGGTCCTATTGAAACAATACATTAAATAAGAGGTTCATAGTCAGCAGGAACTCGATAATTATCACATCTTTCATATCCCCTTAAAGTTATCGCAGTATCCAACGGCCATATTAAATTCTAAAATGGCTTAATTTGAACTCGAGAATAGTTTATATTTTTCTTGAACAGGTTAACTGCAATTGTAAGAAGTTTATTTCCAAGATGCATTGTACAGTAACTAGCAATTCACTCACGTTATCATGACATCGCAAATTGTGACGATCAGGCAACGTCAAATTATTAGTTTTGAGTTGTAACAGTTTTAATTTGATATGTAAATTTTATCGAGTTATTTTATACTAATTTGTATTCTAACAACCAAGTGGATTGTATACACATAATAAAGCACTGACACCTAACACATATGAAGTGAAATGAAGTGTGCTTTTTTTCCCCGTCCACTACCAATTAGGTTCAACAACACTTCGCACTACACAGCGGCCCCTATCGACCCATTGCTAGTCATGCATGAGTTACCTATACAAACACATTTACACAATGCAGTGTGGTCGCGATAGCATTGTTGTTGGTGACAACTCACAGTGTACAGAATGGGTGAGATCAGACAGTCTTCTTTTCAGGTCACGTCCTTTATTCATATCTGAATCCAGACAAGATCTATTGCATACATCAAGTCAGTGGAACAATTCACCCTACTATTGCAAAGTTTGTTAACCTGACGAAAGTATTTAGATCCATTTAAGTTAACTATTGAAAAGCTTTATCATTCAAAGGAAAGGAAAGGCTTGGCTGAAGTTTCGATCCATCGTTCAAAAACTCTACAATAACATTTTCAAAAGGGCGTGTGGAAAATACTGAATGTTTTTTAAGCTTATACAACAATAGAGTGTGTTTATTTCCTACGATAGAATTTACAGTCATAGGTAATAATTTCAATAATAGTTTATGGCTAGGCTATTTTAATTATTAATCCATGTTTTTATTAGTGCACGTTTTCATGGAAATTTGGGAATTATAAGGGATCAGATTTGATTGTTTCTAGCTTGTTACTTGAATACACTCTATGGCAAAGTATTTACATTAGTCCTTTAAGACAATTACACTCTGACTGTTATGTATTACATGTAGATGGTATAAGTACTTATTTGATGGCCGGCAGTATAATTATATGTCACTATGTACGTATTTAATGTAGCAAAAAGTCATCTCAACTAATATAATACTTATAACAGTTTAACTTCTCTCCTTTAGAACTGTGAACTGACTGGTAATTCAATAACATAAACTCTTCTCGTTAGATTCAGTAAACACCATTTTAGTTCATACTACTACTGATAATGACCTACTACTATGGCCGGCTAGTGCATGTATACAATATACAATGTACACAAACTATCATTATCAATGTGTCAAACTAATTATATTATAATATGCTATTTGTATAATGAACACAAAATCAAAGTATACTTCGCAATAAAAGTTTGCATATGTGACTCACTCTATTATATCTAAATACAATGGTGCTTCTCCTTCAGTTTGGCCGGTTTTTATTTCACTGGGCTCTGTGAAAAGGTCACTTGGCTTTGCATATGAATAAACGTCAGGTTGTCCACTCAATGGCTTATTAGAATCGTCTTCATCGTCGATTTTTGGTTTTATTGGAGTGTTTTCATCCGGCAACCCTAGCTTAATATTCCCCTTCATATCGACATACCCATCAAGATCAACAACTGAACTAGCGACAGGTTTTTCTTCCGCGATGTCTGACTTGGTATGCCCGTTCTCTTCTAGTGTCTGACTTTCTTCATTTCGTAGGTCATCTCTGTCGTTCACATAGCTCGTCTTAGTGTCATTTACTTCAGGATCAACGTAACCAGACATATTTTCGTATGCATCGCTATCATCAGAGGAGTCATTGGATTCTTTAGGTTCCTCATCTTCGCCAGAGTTTATATCAGTGTCCTTTGTCTCTGTGTTGTTTAGAAGTGGTTGGTAATTGTCAGTTTGTTTAACAGATTGATCATCAAGATCAGCTACCTCGTTATTTCTAGTCAATCCCATGTACTCATCCATATTCCTTTCTTCAACCTCGGCATACATGGGTTCGTCGTCTTCT
>NC_135556.1:4087500-4157500 GCF_964340395.1 Glandiceps talaboti | reverse complement strand
TTAGCAATGTCCTTTATTGTGCATGAGTCACTTACCTCGTTCGACGAAATTTGAAAAATAACACACCTTGGCCTTGTAAACAGGATGAATTCTGTCACTGTAAACCGCATTTTTGCCATGCTTTCGTCAAAACATATACTTGGCGGCAGAAAGCGAAAAAGAACTTGATGTGGGCCTCAGTGAAACATGTTTTTTTAAAGTAAAATATTATGGTGATGTTTTCAATGCTTTCCGACTAGGTATAAAATTTCCAAATTTTGTCCGACCAGAGGTGGTGTTTGTTCTTATACATTGTTATTGTTACTGCTGCTGCTGTTATTGTTGTTGTTGTTGTTGTTGTCGTCGTCGTCGTCGTCGTCGTCGTCGTCGTCGTCGCCGCCGTTGTCGTTGTTGTTGTCGTTGTTGTTGTTGTTGTTGTTGTTGTTGTTGTTGTTGTTGTTGTTGTTGTTGTTGTTGTTGATGATGATGATGATGATGATGATTATGGTGGTGGTGTTTGTTTCACACTACCAAGACTTCATTCGCCATAACGGTCAGTTTCACCAGACCCAATAGCGCCACACACGCCGGGCAAGTCATCCTTTTTTCATCCCTGTGACTTATAGGTTATAGATAACGGCTGGTGTGTTAAAATGGCATATGGCAAACGGCATACGGCACATATCTATTGGTTAAATAAAACTCAATTGGATTGGCAATGCTCCCAGACGATTTTTTAGTCATGACGGTGTCAAGCTTTTCTTAGTACTCTGTCTGTCTGTCTGTCTGTCTGTCTGTCTGTCTGGCTGGCTGGCTGGCTGGCTGTCTGTCTGTCTGTATGTCTCTCTGTCTGTCTTTCTGTCTCTGTCTCTGTTTCTGTCTGTCACACACACACACACACACACACACACACACACACACACACACACACACACACACACACACACACACACACACACATCTAATATTTTCTCTCAAACTCCCTGTCTTGCGTAAAGTACAAGTTGTATTAAAATTAGAAACAACACACAGTATCCACACATGTGTACTCAGGGGTGAAATGTTTGCAAAACGAATTCTAGATTTTACTTCCATTTGGGAATTATTTGCATTTATTACTTTGATTTAATGATTGGGACGTCCATGTTAAAATACATTTAGTACTTTATGATCGTTATCAAATCAAATCAGAAAAAAAAGTATTGAATGAAAAAAATCACTCTTCTCAGTAATACGAATTGACGCAAGGAAGTGACGTGTAATATTAAGGAAGTGATATCAGGAATTGGGGAATGCCTGAATGCCTGTAGCGGTAGGCGGATATGGTAAACCCCTGTCTCAAGGAGCTGAAAACCAGAAATCCATCAAATTCGGGGTCTTCATGACCTCAATAACACTCGGAATATTCACATTGTCAATATTTCCTAATAAACTTTCACGTGACAATGGAGATGTTTGTAGTATTGTCAAGAGACCTATCTCTATACAAAGTTCGGATCATTCACATTGATAGCAAATTTAGTTCTTTGCCAGATGAATCAGGCCGAAGGAGTCGGTCTGTTTATCGGCCATCACACAAAAGCCGACAGCTTCTAACACGTCAACCATAAGGACTAATGTAGCTATATACATGTATCATGTGTAGATGATGTATAAGATTGATGTAAGCTCAAGGTCATTATTACCTGTATTACGGCTGATTACCACTATTGCAATTGTCTTCACGGTCTATCTTGTTTTATTGTACTTTAAAAGATTATGTAATTTGGAAATTTTAATATATATATATATATATATATATATATATATATATATATATATATATATATATATATATATATATAGGAAGTCAGTGGTAAGATTTGTCCGTAGTACAGTGCTCGATACGTCTGCACGCAGAGCGGAGTATATGTTGAGGGTAGAAGAAAATCAAGTCGGGTTTTTCGTCTCTACAAGCCTGTTTCGTGAGTAAATCACTCGTCAGGAGATGTTTATATATATATATATATATATATATATATATATATATATATATATATATATATATATATATATATATATATATATATATATATATATATATATGTAATTGTATTTATTCTACTAGTACCATCGGAACAAAACAAGGTGAATATATGTATACATGCATTGTATTTTAATTTGAAACAAGACATTCCTTCTTCCATTTGAAAGCCACACTTCGCAACATAAGTACCAAAATATCACACGTTTTTGTAATGTGGTCATTATCATCACCACCACCACCACCACCACCACAACAATCATCATCATCATCATCATCATCATCATCATCATCATCATCATCATCATCATCACTGTACCCTATCATTATCATCATGAAGGGTATATTTGATCAAAGTAATAAGTGTTTTATCACATTAAGTAAACGACACATAACATATCTCCTTAAGATATTTGGATATCAAGCAGTTATAGGTTATATTGGCTTTATTGTAGTCCTATGTGATATCTTCGCAATCCAAATCTACATAGATACAAGTAATGGTAAAGTGAAAAACACAGTTGGAATTGACATGAAATTCTCTCACTAGATTGCCATACATAAAATGTGACTGTATAACACATTCTACTTCGCATAAAGAATGTAGTGTTAAAAATCCCGATTTACCCTACAATTATAACGAAGTATATTGTATTCTTTAGATAATCTCACAGTCGTTCTGGATAAAAAGGTGAATCATTCGAATGTATACGTATATCTCTTGATCTAACCCCAAATCTGTTTGGGAACTTCATAAAACGATATTTGTGTTGACGTCTGTGAAATATCCCGTCAATCAACTGTTAAAATGCTAACTACAAATAGTCGTGACAAAAGATAATACTTATATTACATATTGAGTTATTTACAAGTAACTTACAGCTAAATTTACCATGTTGTTTTAAAGTTGCATTTGTTTAAAAAAATCTGGTTTGAAAATCGAGATAAAGACATTTCATTTATCGATCTATCGGTACTGAGTATCGAGTCAAAATCGAATAAATAATTGTTTTCTGAAACAGCATGTTACTGTATATGCTTTGAAGCGGCATTACATCAATCAATATGCACCGTCGTAGAAGATAAAAAAAACTTCTCTATTAAAAAAGGATCGGTATGATTTTGGCATCGCAACAAATGATCCATTGACGACAGATGGCTGTCAGAGATTGTGAAAACTATAATGAAGTGTACTACAGTTTTTTTATCACAGGCTGGCAAATATGCCTCGATAGATTTCGCAGACATGAATGCAAATGTCATCAATACATTATTGAGTTTTTGAAATGGGCACACATTTGGTAAGTACCTAGTAAATGATACACTCGTAGGATAAATTCCTTTACAAAGAAAAAAATGCATACAAATTTCGCCAAACAAGCGAAGGTGATGGTCCTGAAACCAAAGAAGATTAAATGTAAAGTCCTTCGTATACACAAATCCAATTAAAGTTCATTTCGATTTTATAATTACAATATATTGTACTGCTTATTGCCAATTATCACGACATGTGACGTTTTCTTTCATTTGTTCAATTATGTAAATATTGAATACTCATGAATTGTCAAAATGAAATTCGAAAGTGTAATATCAACGGAAAGGTGGGGCACGTGACAGCCATGCACTAATTTATGTAACAAGCGCCAACGCAGCCTTAAAATGATACAGTTGTAGAAAGCATTCAAATCTAACAACTACAGAGTTAATATCGTGGATAATTCCTGAGTTGAACTTGAAATTCATTATAAGGTTATTTCTGTCAGTATTCTTGAAATAACCTTGACTTTAAAGTTCTAATTCTACTTTAAAGTTCATGTTTATATAGATCAAGATGTCGTTCCTTTATCGAAAAACATGAAAAACAAATAGTGCCCATTTCGAATTTTACATTTTACAAACCTTATAGTCTGGAACTAATAAAAGGAACCCCGCAATGAATGAATGAATGAATGAATGAATGAATGAATGAATGAATGAATGTATGTATGTATGTATGTATGTATGTATGTATGTATGTGTGCATGTATGTATGTATGTATGTATGTATGTATGTATGTATGTATGTATGTATGCATGTATGCATGTATGTATGTATGTATGTATGTATGTATGTATGTATGTATGTACAAACTGTATGTATATGTATATGTATATGTATATCGTGTAAGTGTCTGTGTATGACCACCTTGTGGCCACTTCCATACAAGCCTTCATTATTAACAATATTAGATATAGCTTACACAATGATACTTGTACTATGGAATTGCATAAACATCTCATTAAATGCATCGACGAATATCAGATAATAAGAATCCCAGTCAAAAAATGTATTTATTCCCAAACTAATCCTCTGTAATTTCAATTCAATAAATAACAGGATTACTCTACTACGTATTGTACCATGTCATGCATTAGTAAATTATTGATGACGAAGCTTGACATTTTAAAATGAGTTATTCTCTTGATGTATGGCCTATCTATGTTAAATGCCATCTTTATGAACTAGCGTCTATTTTCTCCGCGTATGCATAGGTGTGTTCTCGTATTTCACGAGATTGAGACAAATGAATAATTATAAGTTAGCATGAATAAATTACACTGTAGAGAGCCTTGATAATATTGCATAAAGATAGTAACACTCAATCGTACAAAATATTACGTTACTGTTGTTACAAGTTCGTATTTGGCATACGTCCATTGTACATGTACCGTGTAGTCACTTCTTCGCCATTCGGAGTCCGACCGCCCCATAAAAAAGATGTTCTTTTAGCAGGCATTTTCAGCATTGGTATGTCGGCTATTTCTGCCTTTTCATCACTTACTATGCTGTCTCGCCGTTGAACATCACCACTTATTGATGAAATGTTTTCCCGCTCTCGCAGCATTTCTGGCATCATTGGCGGTGGAGGAAAACCAGCGACAGCGCCCTCATCTTGGTCTTCGCTGGAGTCCTGTGATTGGAAACTAGCATTCTGTGAGGCCACTCCTGAAGTACTCTGCGAGTCGTCCATAGAGTTTCCTGGACTGCGAGGCCGTGGAGGGATGTCTGCCTCAATTGTTCCAGAGGCGAATGTTTTGAATCGTCTGCTCTCATCTACATTTTCTACATTATGAACGGGACTACCAACATTGTCATCTTCCTCCTCCTCAGCTTCGAATTCTTCTAAGAGTGGTTTGGCACTGATGGTCCGACGGCTAGGGTTATGCCATATATTTGACTTCGGAGTTTTAGGAGAGTTACAGTTATCACTTGCTCCACTTGCTGCGGAACAAACTGATGACGCAGAGCCAGCCCTTGACCTTGCTTTCATTGAAATGATAGACTGACGGCGAAACTCGTTCACAGCACTTATAGCAGTCTTGACACTCTTGACTTTCAAAAATTCTGGCATTGAGTAATTTTCTTCTTGTATAGGCTCTATTCGGATACGCTTTAAGTCTGCCTGGTTTTGGTACTGATATTTCTTTCCCTTCCTACCGCTGCCAAATCCTCCGAAACCGGGTTGTAAATGTGGTGGTAAACCATTAGGCGCTATTTGCTGTGATGATGACATTGCGCAATTCGATTTTGGCTCAGCGGCTGGAGGACCCAATGATCTCTGTCCGAGTAGAGATAGCATCTCATATCGAAATGCTGAGATGTCTTGTTTGATTTCATTTAGGTCATCTTCACTTACACCATCTGCCTTGTCTTCTCGCTTCATGTTTGCTATGTATCTTTTAGAAAGTTTTCTCATCACATCCTGTTTCGTGTTGTAGCAGCATAATAGATAAAATGAGAGAAAAAATTATAGTCGCATAAGTTATACTATAACAAATGATACCATATACTGATTATACACATACTACTAGGTAGTAGATCTCATCTATCTATCTATCTATCTATCTATCTATCTATCTATCTATCTATCTATCTATTTATCTATCTATCTATCTATTTATCTATCTGATAATGTCATATTATATCACAGTTTTTCTGTCTGTCTGTCTGTCTGTCTGTCTGTCTGTCTGTCAGCCTGTCTGTCTGTCTGTCTGTCTGTATGTCTGTCTGTATGTATGTATGTATGTATGTCTGTCTAACGTCCCTTCCCCCTCTCTCTCTCGCTCAATAACGACTAATGATATACCAAATGACGAGCAAAATAATCTCATAATCATAAAAGTGTAGCATTTGTCTCTTTAAAAATGGAATATATTTTGTTTATATTCATTAGTTGAAAATAACTGTAATATGAACCTTGGTAATAGGATTAATCCTACGAGAATTTTAGTCGGAGTGTGTCGATGACGACAACCTGTGTGTGAGTTACGTTTGAGAGTGGCTGTCTTTAATTAATATGCCTGCGTGTCTTACCGATCACTTGGACGGATACCATTCCGTCTAGAACTTTATAAATGGCCCCATAAATGTCATACTGTACAGGGTAGGATAATATTTCATAGGAGATTAGGTTGTATACCTAATGTTAGAATGGATATTGAGATGTTCATAATATGTATCGTACGTATGTATTATGTTAATTTGGATAGAGATATCACGACATGAAATGTAGCCAATATTATCTTGATCAAGTTGACGGGTTTCTCTTTGAGTGTTGATACGGCCACAGGGAGCAGAGAGCATGTGATTAATGTGATTTTTGTGGTGGAATAAAACTAATTTTCTGTTGTTTTCTTTCTTTCCCTGGATAGTCGTCCAACTGAAGTCACTGCTCTTTCCTTGAATAATGAAACCTCTCCACTATCATTCACCCTTTTGACTGTTTGTCTGACATTCAACTCCCTTTCCTTCCTGTGACAAATCTCCCATGATCTGTTTTCTAATGTATGTTATGACGATATCAATCATTCTAACCTACCTGGTACTCTTTGTCCCTCTGTTGCCTTTCAGAATACAGTCGCTGTTTAGATAAAAGAAAATTATGCAATAAATGGCATTGCCACAAACTATAAAACTGGCCAAAAGTGAAACATTATAGAGCCCAAGAAAATAGCAATTTATGCATGCATGGATGCTCCCCACCGGTTTTCATGATCAGTTAATGACATTAGCAGACATGTGCTCAATTACACAGCTTTTGTCACGTGCCTTTCTTACCGACACTGGCGGCAGACTAAAATCTATCTCACTTTGTAGTTCTTATGACGTCACAGCCGAATTCCTCTTGATACTAATGCGAACTAAGGTGCACCGTCATATTTTCCACCGACTTATTTTAGTTACAGAGTTGTTAATACAGTTCATCTGGTAAGAGTTTTACATCAACACATTTGTACAGGAACTGATTGATGTAGACCTAGTAAAATTTTAGTCCGAGGTTCAAATGAAAATTCATGTATAAACCATTGTTACAGTATCAATTTGAAAGTAGTTTTATGCCAAGCACAAAGTTGAAACTTGTCTTTATCAACAGATTGATCCACTACTCAGAACACGTGACATGTGAGCCTCATCAGGATCAACAAGTGCCTGGAAGTTTATGTCGCCTTCTGTCTCTGCCAATGATGGTTTATATGCTATGCACATACGGTCACGTGTTCCGAATGGTGGGTCAGTCTGTTGGTAAAGATTGGAGTACGCAGTCGACCATTGGTGGGATTGAGCAGTTTCAGGACCAAAATCGATGGGTAACACTTTTACCACGAATTGAGTTAAAACTATATTGTTGGCTGTAAATTGCAAATCATGATCGGATAAGAAGCAGTATTGATGTTGATAAGTATCTTTGTGGAGATTCCTAGCTAAATGGCCTGATTGACTTTGAAGTTGCACAGTTTAGTACGACTCATGATTTGTAGTAAGATGTGTTCGGTAACGAGGCTATGAGGAATATATGACACAATAATTTAGTATAGAGTGAATAAGAAACTGCTAAGTGTTTTCCGTATCAGTCACTTTGTGAATAACTGGTTTGAGACTGTCCTGTGTTTCTGGTACCGTACCAGGAAGCTAAGGATAAATATCACGCAGTTAATGGGAGAAACTGTACAATGCACTATCTTCTCCAAGAAGTAGGGTTTCTGTATTTGTTTGCGGAAATTGCACGACAGCATTGTGAGACATTCAAAAAGCATGCGTATGATTTCTTTTAGTTGTGATACCAACACAGATATATACTGCAAGAAGATATCAAGTCTGTAAGGACTCAGGCAGCAGAAGGAAAATGATTAACAAATCACGTTCGTAACATTTCTACCTGTGCAGTTTCTCAATTAATCTTAGTTAGAGTTTTTAAAATGTTTATTACTCCCATGCATATGACGTCATGCCAGTAGACTGATCCCGTAGTGCTATATATTGACCATAAAAAACATTCAGAGTCATTTACCACGAATTATTCGCATCTTTTCAAAACGTTTCAAATTTAAGCATTATGAAACATGGGGAGATCATCGGTCTTTTACTAACGAACATTTCGTGAAAATGACTTTAAATGTGGAAGATTGAATAATAGAGACAGTAGAATCCGTCAGTTACAAATGTTTCAACTTGTATTGCACAACTGTGACGTTCTTCCAGGATTCTTAGCCGAGAGACTTGTTTTGGTGTTTCTATCTCAAGAAGCTCTTTACACCACACCACACCACGCCACGCGAATGTTTTTGCCCGTAGAAGCACATAAATCGGTTCTGAATTTGAAACTTACAATCATCAGCTCTGCTAAATCTAAGTAGGTCTTAGATTTAGCACAGTCCGACCGATTTCTGTGTGTCCAAGGACAAAATGATTGGCTTGGTGTAAAGAACGTCTTGAGACAGTGACACAAAAACAAGTAATATGTGCTAGCTTCTCTCACTATACTTCATAATATTTCGGATGAGGATCTATGATCTACGTTGTTCTTGTATCGATAAACTCTCCATGTGGTCAATTTGATGGGATTTTAGCTGTTAAGCATTAATGATAGTTTAAAGTAAAAATAAATATTATACATTGCGAGAAATCTACATGTTGCAAGATGTCAATCAGCTTAATGGTAGGTTTATATAGTTTAAATTATAGTACAAGTAAAATTTTAGTAAGAAGAAGCAAACGCAACCACCAAGAGCCATGAAGTTATAGACCATGCAACTTTCATATAATTATAATTGATTCTTCTATCTTTAAAACTTTAATTCTCTTTCTGGGATCAAACCCCCCCCCCCCATACACACAAATACATACATACATACATACATACATACATATATACATACATACATACATACATATGTTACTTTTTGTCTTGGCACACAGCTGACAGACCAAGTAACTACACTCGAAACACTCTCTCGTCTTATGTCCGACTCAACTTCTGTATGTAACGGGATCTCACTTGAACCTTAGGGAATTAGCTCAGACTACACACAGTTTTGTGTTTTAAAAGTCTACACTGGAAACCAAGGCAAGCACCTAGCAAGTGCCTCGTTCATTGACTTCCCCCGAAGTCAAGTGCCCCTGCGAAGTGCCTGCCAGTCCCAAGACTAGTGTTCTTTATTGTGACGTCCTTAAAGTCTAAATTTACATAACGCTTGGCCAATGGCCAAATAATTAATGCAATCCATATTAAAGTCTGCAGGGCCGGAGGAATCGGAGGGTGGGTCACATTTTACAAACCTGTTCTTGGGGAGGGTCATATTTTGCATTACAATATTTGGGGGAGGGTCACATTTTACAATCCGTAGTTTTGTGACCAAATTGTAGATTTAATTATTTTCAATTTATTTTGTGTGTTTGGAGATGTAAAAGTGAGATCAGCACTCAACATTTATTTTTACGAGTCCTTTACAAGCAAAAATACAAAAATTAAAATGCATATATTGAAAGAAAATTGTTTAATAAAACGATGCATTTTGTTGAGTGTACCCATCTCACCTTATCACTCACACTGTACGTGAATGTTGTTGTTAAAATATGATGATGATGATGATGATGATGATGATGATGATGATGATGGTGATGATTTAGTTTTGAATGACATAGAGAACACGGACAGTGATACATGTACTGACTCAAGTAGTACCAGTGAGTCAGATTAGAGTGACACTGATAATGGCAATACTGAAGGTGAACGTGACGATGATGACAATGATATCAGGGAACTTTTACAAATGACCAGATCAGGCAGAGTATGCACAACATGGAAAGCACGTTTAGATACTAACTAGATTGTGTATGATTATAAGAGAAAGGTAACTAGCCAGTCTTTTACTGTTTGTCACTTTATATGTACAAATATTGCTTTCTAATACAGAGTCAAAATCATTTAATTTGTATGTATACATATACACGTAATGGGAATATTGATTAACGTTCAGTATATGCAATTGTCATGGGGAGGGTCATGTTTTACAAAATGGGACAAAGGGGAGGGTCACTTTTTACAAATGGAGAATGGGGGGGGGGTCATGTTTTACTTAACAGACCATGTGTGATTTCCTCCGCCCCCTGGTAATTACTGAAGGCTCCCTTACCAACGATCACAGTGTATCAGATATGTCTATTTCAGGAATTTGTAAGGTTTGTGGTTGAAGCTTGAAGGGAGAGGAAATCATTATCCGTCTCGAAACGCTGGAACCCCTTGAATTAATATATTATTCACGTCATTCCCAGTCTAATCACGCTTATGTTATGTTTCAGGCGTGTTCTATTGGGTTCTATTTGGTGCGTGCGAATATTACAACTGTTCACACGTATAACCGTTAATCACGCGCGGTTGTCGTTCTGCTCCATAACATTCAGATATATTCAGGTATTTACCTAATATGTCTTGCCTATAGATACCTCGATAAAGAATTTTCATCCGAAATGTCGGATTTTACATCTATTTATTCGGACTGTCTCACAAGTTCCTTATGCATTTCTTTCTACATAATACATACATACATACATACATACATACATACATACATACATACATACATACATACATACATACATACATACACACATACATACATACATACATGCATACATTCATTTAATATTGTAATTTGTATACCTGGATATGTTTTAATTTTCTCTATCCTATAATCATCCACGTGACAGTATCACTTGACATATTCTTCAAATGACTTACAAACTCGCGTCAAAGTTTTGTTCAATAGAGAGGTAGGGTTGTTATAAGGAGGCACAGAATAGAACAGTTGGAAGTTTGAAAGAGGTGTCAATGCATGCGCGTGCAATGTGACGTAGCTTGTATGATATGCTGGTATCACTTAAAAAGTGTTAGCATTTTATTTGTACATGCTTTTGGTGATTGTATGCTTACCTTGTTTTCGGGCTGAATGTCGGTAAGGTTAGTAAATGTTTAGGGTAAAGTGCAGAGAGAAGAGAATATGAAAGAGAAAATTGTGAGAAGCAGGTTAAGGCTGTGCCGCAAGAAAAAAAAAACGAAGACGCAAGCGCCAGTATAGGGAAAATTGAAGAAAAAAGTGAAAATGATCAACACACTATGTACTCTGTAATGTCTCAGTAATTATTAGATCTGACCATTTCAAATTTTAGTCGAAATAGAAGTGCACAAAAATTGCGATGTGACCGAACAAATGCCTACACAAAACAATAATTTCTTCATGCAATATCTTTATGAATTGTATTACACAGCACTAGGGACGTGCTTTAATATTAGTGGAATTATAGAACTTTTACACTGACCAGACCATGTGACATATAATTCATTGTTGTTCCGTTGATGAAGATCTTAATTTACACTGTAATCTAATCTACAGTAACTACATGAATTACTTGAAATATAAGAATTGCTTTCAACATTGCTTGCAAACTATAGTAAATGTAATTGTAAAATGATACAATCAAACGGAAAAAAGCTGAGGGAATTGTCTGTCTGTCTGTCTGCCTGTTTCTCCCTTCCTGTAGTTTTTGTTTACTAGAAGCAATATTCATTACTTACACGTGATGTCTTTGTTGCACTACGTTGTAATCTATTGACACGTGAGCAGCACGTTCTTTTCAACCACTGTAAAACACGATATACAGACTTAGGGGTTGGTATAATGTTAAAAGGTACAGGAGCTGTACCTCCTTCGTCAAAATAACTCATCCATAATCTTGATCTGGCAAATTTCCACTCGATGTCAGCTTTACTCTGTAACGATGTGAAAATGTAGCGATGAAATATTGCGACATTAGTTGTAAACATAAATTATAGTTATGAATTATGGTATTATTACTACAGCTTAACATTGATCGTAGAAGACACACATTCAGATGAACATATCAAAATTCTTATAGATTAATTGATCGATCGATTGATTGATTGGATGATTGATTGTTTTTTGTTTATTCATTTGTTTTGTTTGTTTGTTTGTTTGTTTGTTTGTTTGTTTGTTTGTTGGTTGGGTGGATGGTAGGTTGGTTGGTTGGTTGGTTGATGGATGGATGGTGGATGGATGGATGGATGGATGGATCGATGATTTGATAAATCGGTGGGTGGGTGGTTAGCTGGCTTTCTTAGCTGGCTGACTGATTGATTGTCTCACTTACTTACTTGTTATGAATGTTATTGACAACCATTTGAATTCTTATCTGGTCGACTGTAACTAACGAATTGATTAATAACATAACCACCGTGTTATATATATCATAGCCAATGTTATATAAATATATACACTAAGAATAACTAATTTAGTTAAAATATGTTGTCATACCTGAATCTTCTGAAATGAACTGTTCATCATTGCAATCAGCATGTTAACTAATACGATGATAGATGTGGTACAATAACAAGCCATCATAACGGCGCCAATCCACTCTGTAAACGTGTGCTTGGCATCTACTTGGGTGTTGGACAAATCTACCAAACCAAAGATGGTCCAAATCAAAGTCTCGACTGCATTGAATAATCTGAATATTGAGTAAAAGACAAAGAACTGACATGATAAATGTGCCTTGGTAAAATATGATAAAGACAATAACTTTCAATTCACCATTTTATTATTGATAGCTTATTTATACTCTGGTGATATGAGTACAAGTCTTTTCACAAACAAAATATAGCAGAGAGAAAATTGTGCTATGACATGTATTCAGTCTACTCTACAATACCTGGAAAGGGGGGGGGGGTTGTTTTTTGATAATTTGAAAGGCTACAATTTTCGAGTTAGTGGAACTTTAGTGTGAATGAAATGATGCAAGTATCGTTAAGTTTGAAAACAAGTCTTTTGAACTATATTCATTCTACATGTAATATTCGAGAGGGAAGATAGTGAGTTATACAAATAGTATGACATGATCATGAGTACGACTCCTGCTGACAAAAACTGAATCAAGTGTATGGCCGCAAATTTCAGGTATTGTGGGGTTTTTGTACAAAACAATAATTACCTTTATACAAGGCAATCACTTGCTGAGATGAGTACCTTTTATTTCAGTTTGTTTCACTTGATAAGATGTTTAGAATCGCTGAATGTAACTTGTAAAATACCTTCTTCTATACTATTTAGTGAAGTCCTAAAATTGTTTTTCAGGTGAATTCTTGCCAGAATTGTGCTATTAAGTCTTTGATTATGCATGTTACAGTAGCTCTTTTACTGCCACGACATAAGTATATGTATCACTGTACAAAGTCTGAGGGGAACGTCGGCTGTATGCCCTCTGATCGGGTGCACGAATAAGCAAACAACTACAAATCAAGATGGTTGTTTAATTTCATCCCCGATATCCCATTTTAAAATCGACAGAAGTTAACAAAAAATAGAAATTGAGAACATGAAAGAGAATGTAAACTTACGTGCTATATGCATTGTTTTGATCATCGCAAGTTACCCCAGTACAAGAAAGATTGTGATCGTCTATTGTGCTGTAGTAGTAATACAACTGATTTAGACCAACGGCAAAGGAAGCAAGGACTAACGTCATCACACATAGAAATTTACAAATGTCTTCGACCATTCTTCCTAAAGATATCTGTAGCGGTCCAAGTTGAGCATTTGCAGTAAATAAGTAAAACATTCGCAAGGAACTGCAATAAAAAAATTAAGAACACAATTAACAGGTTTTTAAGATACATAAATAGTACACAGAGCACAGAGTGCATTTATTATTAGTCTGACTATATTGACCACTATATATATAAGCAGAATATGGTCCTAAACTCCTTTTGTTCAAAAGCATAAATGATAATTTGAAGTATCCACTATACTCAAATAATGTTAACTTTGATAAATGATTTATATATCGAAACTGTTTACCCTTCCGATTGGAAAAATTTCCGAAGCGCCTTCAGTAATTACAGGTCGGGAGGGCCATGGATTGAAGGGGGGGGGGGTCACATTTTACTTTGGCTCATTTTATAATCTATCCATTGTTTTGCCATTTTGGCATCCCACCTCTGCCACCACTGTCACTGTACATCCCACCACTGTCACTGTACATCCCACCACTGTCACTGTACGTCCCACCACTGTCACTGTACATCCCACCACTGTCATTGTACATCCCACCATTGTCACTGTACGTCCCACCACTGTCACTGTACATCCCACCACTGTCACTGCACATCCCACCACTGTCACTGTACATCTCAACACTGTCACTGTACATCCCACCACTGTCACTGTACATCCCACCACTGTCACTGTACATCCCCCCACTGACACTGTACATCCCACCACTGTCACTGTACGTCCCACCACTGTCACTGTACGTCCCACCACTGTCACTGTACGTCCCACAGCTGTCACTGTACATCCCACCACTGTCACTGTACATCCCACCACTGTCACTGTACGTCCCACCACTGTCACTGTACATCCCACCACTGTCACGGTACGTCCCACCACTGTCACTGTACATCCCACCACTGTCACTGCACATCCCACCACTGTCACTGCACATCCCACCACTGTCACTGTACATCCCACCACTGTCACTGTACATCCCACCATTGTCACTGTACATCCCTCCACTGTCACTGTACATCCCACCATTGTCACTGTACATCCCTCCACTGTCACTGTACATCCCACCACTGTCACTGCACATCCCACCACTGTCACTGTACATCCCACCACTGTCACTGTACATCCCACCACTGTCACTGTACATCCCACCACTGTCACTGTACGTCCCACCACTGTCACTGTACATCCCACCACTGTCACTGTACATCCCACCACTGTCACTGTACATCACATCACTGTCACTGTACGTCCCACCACTGTCACTGTACACCCCACCATTGTCACTGTACATCCCACCACTGTCACTGTACATCCCACCACTGTCACTGTACGTCCCACCACTGTCACTGTACACCCCACCATTGTCACTGTACATCACATCACTGTCACTGTACATCCCACCACTGTCACTGTACATCCCACCACTGTCACTGTACATCCCACCACTGTCACTGTACATCCCACCACTGTCACTGTACGTCCCACCACTGTCACTGTACGTCCCACAGCTGTCACTGTACATCCCACCACTGTCACTGTACATCCCACCACTGTCACTGTACGTCCCACCACTGTCACTGTACATCCCACCACTGTCACGGTACATCCCACCACTGTCACTGTACATCCCACCACTGTCACTGTACATCCCACCACTGTCACTGTACATCCCACCACTGTCACTGTACATCCCACCACTGTCACTGTACATCCCACCACTGTCACTGCACATCCCACCACTGTCACTGTACATCCCACCACTGTCACTGTACATCCCACCACTGTCACTGTACATCCCACCACTGTCACTGTACATCCCACCACTGTCACTGTACATCCCACCACTGTCACTGTACATCCCACCACTGTCACTGTACGTCCCACCACTGTCACTGTACGTCCCACCACTGTCACTGTACGTCCCACCACTGTCACGGTACGTCCCACCACTGTCACTGTACATCCCACCACTGTCACTCTACATCCCACCACTGTCACTGTACGTCCCACCACTGTCACTGTTACTTATTGAGTTTTGACATCAGTGTTGTCATAAAGTCCACACACAAATTACTAACATCTCTAATATAAACAACAATTTTTGTTAACAGCTCACATCAGTCAAATCGCTGCTGAAAACCATGCAATCAAAGATGTTAGTTGTGATGTTAGGAGAGGAGTGAGTATAGATTTGAGAAGGGAAAACAATTTGGTGAAACATTGAGGATAATTTCATGACGCGGGTATGTTCACCTCGTGTAATGTCGGTAGTGCACGGGTCTAGTTTTGGGAGGTCTGGTATCTCTGCCAATATTAGATGAAAGCATATGAATTAATTCATGTAGCGTCTCCACACGGATTCACAGAGGTGGTAGTAGTGACGTGGGATACAGCCTTTACAATTGAATATCTAATTTTGGTCCATTTTCACTTCTGACGGCATTTTAACCTAGTACGTTTTTCAAATATTTGAAGGGGGTGTCATGTCATGTTCTTGTTTTAGTTTCTCTTTCTTTGTTTTAGAAAATGGAAGGGTCGCATAGGCCACCCTTGATTGCCATGAACCCCCTCCTTGTGTTTACTGAAGGCGCTATAACACTGAGACACACCTATATTCTGCGTATGTTACAACATGAAAGTCGTCTCCATGTTCACATTACTGACCAGGTCATGCTATAAAGTTTGTACATACCTGAATATATTTGCCACAGCAAAAACCGCCTCGGCCACTAAGGTTGGATCCCAAGCATGCCAAAGACTCCTTGCCAACTTAGCTGGTCCCGTCTCATAGATGTGTACCTGTTTGAAAGGTCACATTTCGAATTATAAAATGATTTCTTATCGTATGTTTAAAAAGATATCAGTAAAATGAACGCGCTAGGTGGTGGTGGTGGTGGTGGTGGTGGTGGTGGTGGTGGTGGTAATGGTGGCGGTGGTGGTGGCGGCGGAGGTGGTGACAGAAAAAGATGTAAGTTGAAGTTAGTAAACTCGAAAACGGAATGCATTGGAAATCGCTAACTATAATATTAAAAAAATGTCCTTCATATTATAAATGTGTTATTTTCTATTTAAGAAGACTGGGAGACAGTTACTGGAAACAGTTATATATTATTCGATATTCTGCCTCTATATCAATATTCTTAAAGTAATGACCAAAGCAATGTCATTACGAGTCGCTAGACGAGCAGTGACAAATTCGTAGATCAAGAGTATTTTCCGAACGAATGAAAAAAATACTGCAGCCGGGGAATTATAATTATACCTCCTCAAGAGTAATTACTGAAAATCGGGAAAATAATCATGGCGATTTTGAACGTGTTAAGAACCACAGAACACGTGACCAAGACGTGCTACCGTGACGCAAAACGACAAAGACAATAATTTGGCTTGATCATGGCATAAATGAAAACACTCCAATAAGGGACAGAGTGTAAAGTTGTTTAATTTCAACCCCAGACACTATATGTCAAGATATGTATAATTGGACCACCTAGCACGAAGTAAAATATTTCTTGTACTTCCAGACAGCAAACATCATACGGACAGTCGATACTGAAACACCCCTCTACTTGTGAAACAGATCCACATAAGATCTGTCCTATGTTCTTCTTCCTAGACTAATAGCAATACACGTTATACTTTGATGATATACTAACCTGTACATATGCTGTGACTCTTAACCCAATAGTTGCAATGTACATACTGTTGATGATAAAATCTAGTAGATTCCACCAATCTTTAATATATTCATGTACACCTTTATCCCAGAGTTGCTTGATTTCAGCCCATATGTAACCTGTACCAAGACAAATTCAGCTTGATTACCAAATACAAACATGCAAAGTATTCTATATGATTAATCTGTGTTGGTAATCAAATATTCAATACTTTAACATTGTTACCTGAATTTTCGACAGTATAATTTTAGTCTTTGGCGTTATATTGACCCATCATTTACAATACGTGACCTGACGGACACTTTACATGGGTGTAATAAGGTGTTATAAATGATGAAAAGTTTGTATTGCCCTGCTCACGCTCGTACATAATAGTCGTACACGTACGCAGGTAGAAGTACTAAAAATGATCATTCCTGCCAATTAAATTGAATACATGTACATGTACATGTACCTGTTTTGAATAGATGAAATGTTATTAGTCTTCACATTAAGGGTTTTAAATTACCTTTTTGTTCGTATATCTTATGATATGGTATTCAATGTGTTTGGTAATTCAGAATACTACAGTACCTACCAAGAATTAAAACACAGTATGTGACGCTTTGGGTACATAAACCTTATGGTGTCGAAATGGGCTTGACGTAAGAACACGCACAACTTTTTTATGAACTATAATATCACTTATATCCAAAAACCACGTCAGGGGGGACATCTCTCTATTCACTAACCATACATACACGACGATATGTAGTGTCATATAGAACTATAATATCACTTAGGGCCTTGCCAAATTTACAGGAATAAATTTTAATATCAGTAATAAGAATACTTTTTTTTCTAAATGAGGATTCTTGGATAATATCATTCATGTCACTGTATATGTTCAGAGATTAAATACTCACCAGCAATGTAAATAATGATGACTATTTCCACTTGTGTCGGTGGAGGCGCCCGTATATTTTTGCGTTCCTTAAAGGATTCCATTTGTTGCGAGGCTAATACAAGTAAGACTATGAACATAAAGTCCGAGGCACAATGGCAAAGAAATTTAAGAAATGGAAGACGAGAAAGTTTGCCTAATTTTGAACATGGGGCTACGAGGTAGCATACTGACAGCAGAGGAAATGTCATCCCGATGCATATTATAATTAGAGCTTTCAAGAACATGTGGTACCGTCGCCAGCCTGGAAGACCTTGGTACCACAATTCCGCTAATAGTTGCTGGCAATTCGGATGGGCAACAAACTGAAAATGAAAGACAAACACACTAAGAATTAAACAGCGGATATATGATGTTCTATTAACCCTCGACAAAAAAATATACAAACATACATCGTGTACGAGAGATGTGTGCACGCATGTATGTATGTGCGTGTGTGTGTATGTGTGTGTATGTATGTATGTATGTATGTATGTATGTATGTATGTATGTATGTGTGTGTGTATGTATGTGTGTGTGTATGTATGTATGTATGTATGTATGTATGTATGTATGTATGTATGTATGTATGTGTAAAACCTGTGAAACTCGTGTATTATCGCATTTCACTACCTTTGGGTGAACTTGTCATCACCAAGTTGAAATTGACAGGTCGGTGACTATCCCATGCACTATCCCAAGGGTTTGATAGCCATGACATCTGGAGAATATATACAACTGTCATAGTTTATATCCGGGGTAATTAACAATTGTCAACTGCAAGGACAGCACAAGACATATATGTATTGCCAAGTCAGGCATGGCTTGGAATCTACAGGTTGCACGTTCGAACCCAGCCCCATCGTACGTCACTGCCGTTTTTGTCCGAATGGCTAATGTCCTTGTGCAAGATTTAATTTGTACCACGATTGTGCCTCAAGATCTGTCAACCCAGCTGTATAATTTGGGACCTGATAGAATAGAGGCTGCAATAGATTGTATGCTGAAAGGGAAGTCAGGAAGTATAAATGGCCGTGTCATGGTAATAATTGTGAGCGCTTTGAGCTCTCTGGACAAAAGGCATATTATTAATTCGCAAATTATTATTATGTTGTAGAAAACGACTACCGACTTCTGGATATTTTTCAAACACCTGGTTCCTAATTCTAAATCTCACAACTCAGCATTTGTTACTAAGGATAGTATTGAAAAAATATCGGACAACATATAAATTGCAAATGCCTTTAATAACTTCTTCATAAACCTTTCTTCTGAATTCATGAAACAAAATAACAACTGCACTTTCAGTATTTCTGACACATTGAAACATTTTGTATTGAAGTATTTTTCAGACGACCTGTAGGTTTAGATGGTGTAAGTGCACGACTTTTTAAAAGTGGTGCACTTCAATTTACACTAAGTCTCACCACACTCCTAAACTGTGCAGTTACAATCTACTATGGTGACACCTTTGTTTTAAAAACGGTGCTACAGCCTACAGTCAATGTTTCCAATTGCAGACCAAGTTCTGTATTGTCAGTTTTATCTAAACTTCTCGAAAAACATTTGCATACTCACTTTTTATGATTTCCTATGTTCACATAATATTTTCAATCAATAAATAAAACAATTTGGCTGACTTTAAGAAATTTCATTCTTGTCAACCAGCCTTAACTAAAACAAAAAAATTCTTGGTATCATGCAATTGACAATGGCGATTTTATAGGTGTCCTACTTGCTGGTTTAAGAAAGGTCATTAACCTTGTCAATCACAACAATTCAAAAATTGAATCTTAATGGCTGTTCTGAGACAACATAATTATTCTTTAAATCTTATCTGAACGACAGATTTCAGATTGTATCTTTAATGGAATACGTAGTGCTTCTTGTCCAGTAAATGTAGGTGTGTCTCAAGGGTCCATTTTAGGTCCGTCCCCTTTTTTAAATACAGTAGTTTTCATCAGTGGCCTTCCTCTGAGAACACCAATATGTACATGTATATTGATAATGCTAGCAGTACCAGGTATTACGTCCTGACATACAAATTATTGAGACAAAACTTAATCATGATAAGAATTCACTAATGAATTGGTGTGATGTACAGAAAGTGTATAAATCCACTAAAGAAAAAAATTATGCTAATTGGAACTTCACAGCGAAAGTCAAAATAGAACAAATGTATTAAACTTATGTGTGGAAATGACCAGCTGGAATGTGTTTCACCTTATAAGTTATTGGGAATATTCATTGATGGCCTTCTAAGCTCTGAAAACATATTAGCAATGTGACCAGTAAAGTAGCTTTCACACTTTTTATATTTTGAACGTATAACACAGTTTTTAACCTTCAAATCCAGAATGACATTCTACAAATGTTTTATCTTACCGCATTTTGATTATTGTTTGACTCTGCGATATAATTGCTCCAGTGTCCTTTTAAATCGTTCAGAAACACTTCAGAAACATTTAGCTAGAACAATTTTAGATTATGACACCATGTGCGCCTCTTTTTAAATCTCTGAAAAGGCTTACTTTTAGACAGAAAGTAATTTATAATGAATCAGTATTAATGTATAAAGTTTTGAACGATTTGCATAGCTATCAAACGAGGTCAACACCTAGGAATGATTTGTACCCAAGCACACTGCACAGATTTTTAAGAGAAGTTTTAACCTTCAATGGTTTGAACATTTGGAACAGTCTTCCGATTGATTAAAGTCGTGTTTAAGTTTGAAATCTTTTTAATAGCAATGTAAGTCAACAATTTATCGAATTAAATAAAGTTAATGTTAAAAATGTATGTATGTATGTATGTATGTATGTATGTATGTATGTATGTATGTGTGTGTGTGTATGTATGTATGTATGTATGTATGTATGTATGTGTGTGTGTGTGTATGTGTGTGTGTCTGTCTGTCTGTCTGACTGTATGTATGTATGTATGTATGTATGTATGCATGTATGTATGTATGTATGTATGTATGTAAGTATGTATGTACTTATTATATACATTCGTTTGTACCAAGGATTTGCAGAGTTATCAAGAAGAATAACATATGAACAGAATAAGAGAATTAACGGTGCATGATGCTTAGCACCATTTATTGAAGTCAAAACATTACGACATTTCAGTTGCAGTGACAGTGGTGCATTTCTCTACAATCGTCACGAGATGGCGTCATAAGCTTACAGTTAGGGGATTAACCCCTTTTCTGAGCAGCAAAAGAAGGGGTCCGTAGAATGGACATCACTTTCTTTGCAGTCATTTCTGAAGTAATCTACTGATTGCCAAAAATTATAAAACGCCATAGCGTACCGAAACTGATTCTGAAGTATGCAAGTATCCTTGAGTTTTAAAATTGTCATCAGTGACTTATTGAATATTTTATCAATGCTTGACAGGAATCAAATGGAGAACACAGGTGCCGACATTTTCTAATCCACAAATCTAAATGAATCTTTACTTTTCAGTCATGATAGGTCAAGATCGACACATTTAGTACAAATCGTGTCTTTTCCCAGGAGATCTACTTATCTTTTAGATGAACGTTTAAGGAATGCTATACTCACAGCTTTCTGTCGATACCGTAATGCTAATTTTAATCGACTCAAACGTTCATAGCCAGTCGGAGATGTTTCATCCCGATTGAGGATTACTTCCAATTCTCTCGAACCTCGTGTCTGGTCGAGCAGATCCTCGGAAAAAGTCTTACAAGTATCCACTAAGCCCTCGTAATCTCCCTTGAATTCGTTCTCCAGAGTAGCTAATCTTCGAAGCTCGGAACTCAGTTCAAATGCAGTTAGTATGGGGTCCTCACAAGTAAGAACAATGAGTGACGGGCTGCATAGAGCCTTGTAAATATTTAATCTTGTTCGTGAATGACGAAGTCCGTCATGTTTCATGCTGCTTTTGCAGTCATTACATCCACATTTCACTGCATGTGGCTCTGGAATGGAAGCCCCTCGTTCTATCAGCATTCGTAGGATTTCATAATTGTTTTTGTGCGCAGCCAACATGACTGGAGTAATGTCTGGAGTAAAGTCCGTTTCATTTTGATCATGTAGAATTTGTGCCTGTAACAGGGAAGAATAGAATAGTTACTTATTCGAGTAATATTCATACATTCATTTACTTTAGATGAATCAGAAACACAACTTGGAAAAACATGTTTTTCCATTCGAAGTAAACTATATATTTTTGCCGAAATATTCCAGCTGTTAAAAATTAAATGTAGCTATTCCATATTATGAGTGCTTGAATCTATTGAGAAATTGAAAATGAATGAGTGCCAGGGTACATTCAGAATGATAGCTTAGAAATGTCTCTGTTTTTCTTCTGTTTATTTCCTTCCCCACGATTGAAACGTTCGTCTTTACGTAATCTAAGACGATGTAAGCTGACCATATAAGGGATAATCAATTAGAATCTTTGACCAAACCTACGATCAGAAAAAGTAGTGTAACGATAAAGTCGATAAATGTGCCTAACCTTTCAACAATATTTTATGAATCATAGAATTACTGTTGTGGCTACTGTTATATATTTGCCTACAATGTAATGATTTCAGGAGAGGGACAGAAAGAAATTGCAATATATGTACACACTTGCTTTAATTAGTACTATTGGCAAAGTTGAGAGAAGGTTCACAGTTTCTCTACATTGAGGAGACGTCAACGACTGTTACATTTCACACACCAAAACCTGGCAGACGACATTCTATAATTCAGTGACAAATTATATGCATCGACATGTAAATATGTAAATATTAGGACTTTTGAAAAACTATAAGTTTAGGCTGTAAGTGTGTAAGAATATTTAATTGGGATAAAATGTTGAAATGCTTAAATAAAAAAGATACAAATACATCATCCATTTATTTTAGTCTCCATATTATAAACGACGATATAAACAAGCATGTGTCTGCCTTCCTTGTCGACTGTTGAAGACTCTCTATCTTTATTTGTTAACTCAGACATTCCCAGGTTCTAGAATTTACTATTAGGTGTACCAATCAAATCACCATACCTACAATGATTGCCATCTATAGTCACCTTGTTACGGTGCAAGAACTATTTTAATGTTTACTCGGTAAATGAATTCACAGAAATCACTTTCCGGAGGCAGAAATATCGTGCTTAAAATCTATGTGGTCACGTACGTGCACGATTTTACTAAGACCTGGGAAATAGTCTACATTTAAACCTTGCCGTCAATAAAGAAGAAAGTAAATCCCCCATAAATTGAATCGAAATCACTCTAGTAGACAGACAGTAAATAGAACATATACTGTCTAGCAAATACAATTTAAGAATCATGAAAATTGGAAACACAGTCTGCTCAATACTCAGTGCATGCCATATACTTTTTTTTAAACTTGTTTGGAAAAAAAATACATTTTTCCTTTAAGCTGCCATTACTGATACACGATCCGCAACATTTCAACCAAAATGCATGAGGAATCACTATGTATTCTCGCTTCACTTACTGAGGTGTAATATATCTTTTCTATGTACCGTATATATAAATTTCCACTCAGTAGTTTTCATCAACTCTCTATCTTTAATAATACTAAAGTATATTGTTAAATTTACTATTCAGATAAATTCATTGAATTGTTGGTAACTATAAGTATACTATTCATTAATGGTATGGCTGTATATGCACTACATACATCTCACTTTATTAAGTTTACCTTTATCACATGCATTTCAATACACAAAATGGAAAACAGGCTAAATTCCCGCCCAAATAACTGTATTATGGCCTTTTAAAATTATTCTAATTGATTCAAACTAGCTTTCGTGTTACATTATGTAAATATTCTTTGGAATGTATAAAAATAGACAGCTGCATATCATGATGGGAAACCAAAGAATATAATTGATATTATGTTGATAAATTAAACATGATTGTATGGACTCGTTATATTTAGACTGATTATTTAATTTTAACACATTAATCGATAACAACCAAGGCTTCAATATCATATTTCTTTCGTAACTTCACTATTGCGAACGACTATGCACTTTAGCTTCAAGCCAACATGTTTTGCGTAGTTAATACGAGTGTGATTTCACAATCACTGCATGAATAATATCCGTTCTTGTATGTGTGGGTTTTTTTCTGTAGAAACCTAACAAGTAGTCACTGGGTATTGTCTCAAATGAACACCTTGTATGGAAACGTGCTTGAAAAAGTCACCATGTTGATTTTGCTATTGAATGATGTACCGAGTATTAAGGAGCGTGTTTTGTGACATAGCACATCCACATAAATCTGACGATCCAAACCATAATAAATCAGAAGTATTCAAAACGAATGCCTCTCTTGAGTGAAGTGTTTCAGCCTGAAGTGTCGTTATTAGGCCGAGAGATATGATAGAAATACTAAAATAAACTTGTCAAATCTCCTGGCCACGGTTGTGATTTTCTGAACATAGCTGGCTTTGTGATTGAGTAATAGACTAGCTTGATTAAAATGACATTTATTCGATTTTGACTGAAATCCTTGGGTGTCAACATTTTCCATGCCGTTCTTTTGACGGCAATGATCAAACCTTGCTTTCTCTAGGACACGAGGGCAAGGCAGGCATGTAGATATGAATAGATAAAATATACACAGTAAGTGACTTCAATGGAGACTTGTCTACGGTTTCAGACTTTAAAACAAAGTAAATCAAACCAATCTTAAACTATCGCTGAAAGGCTATAATGTAGTTTTACACTCAAGACACGCGTTTCAAGTATTCGAGAAAACACCTTTGTCTTTTATGATGGTGTAACATATATCTCAACACACTATCGGTTCACAAATGTCTTTAGGTTTGTCGTCATTCTTTAACATATTCTCTGAACTCTTTTCACGTAACTTGACAGTGTATAACTTTAAGCAACCATCAATCCCAAGAAATGATGTTCAAAATGATGGATATAAATTATGTAATCGCCGACAAATATACTTTATATTTTGTAAGTTTGGTTACATGAAATTTGTTGAATTAAAGAAACTTCAAGGTTTCCAAGACCAAACAATTACTTATACTCAACACGCCGAAATAACAACGTGACCGTATACAATTTTAATCTTACTAATTACATGGATGCATAGCCCATGATCATGATCATGGTCATGCTAGATTAAACATCTGAGATGTACATTTCTAATAACTTCATTCATTACGAACGTTGACGCAGAAAATAGGAAAGGTTGGGTGAATGTAAGTTCAGTAAAATGTACTCAATATTATTCTAACGGTTATTATTTAATTATTCTTTTCTTCGAAATCATAGTCGTACTAATAACAGTAGGGGTGTAAACACTGCCGACTCTTCGAAAGACAATAAACAGTGACGTGTCAAGTTGTAGATGATGTACAAAATCTCAACTACATTCTAAATTTTCATATTTCCTGGCATTAGATTTCCTGTCGTAAAAACGTGATACAATATTTACAAGCAAATAGAGAGCAGTAATGTCTAGGGAAATCATCATGATACTTCAAAGTTCGTTGCATATTGTTGTCAAGATATATTATGGTCCAGGATTAATATCACATTATGATGGAGTATTTTAGAACGGCTACAGTTGACTCTGTTTAAAAGAAACTCTGTTTATTGCTTTATATACAAAGGCACATACAATAAATGATTCAAGTACACAGAATACATACACAAAAAGAGATTTTTTGGGTAATCAAATTTGACCAAAATAAATTCATCAGTTTGGCAAGTCATTAAATGGAGACCACTTGCTGAGTTGAACATCTAGATTGTCATTAATTCTTGCAAGATACAATTTTGGTTTCATATAATTTCTTAGAAGTAAAACAAAAACTGTGAAGATGGTATTGGATCAGAAAACTTTGAAATATATACTAGGTACGCACTATTAAACAAAGAAAATTTAAGATGACTCGTTCCGCTGGATCACCCAAAATCAGGCAAAGTTTTGAGGGTGTTGAAGAGATCTTCCTCCAACATTTACATTTACAGATGACCTTTGCATGTATACAATTAAAACAACTATATGCTCTATTGTTTCTGCAAATTTTGACAATTTTCACAGAGGTATGATAAAGTCAAACAAGTTATGATACCATTGAGACTGTAGGTAATGGTCTCACATCACACCCAGCATAAATGTAACTTTTACAGACTATTAACCAGATTTAAACTGAATGCCTTCTGTAAGGGTATAGTCTTGCAATTTCATGATTTATGCAAGAAATTTAGCTCTATATCTGTGATTTTTTCAAGTCCCAATGAAAGTTAGTTGTCAAAAATGTTGTTCATATGCCCGCCTCCTATTCTCAGCACAGGAAAGCTTGCCATCCTCGACTTCACTTGGCTTTCGTGATCCCCTACATACCCGGGATATGGCATGTGCGTGTTCAACTTCCTTCTTTCCCACCACGAGTTTACAAGGCGGTCTGTCTACTCTTGCATGTAGACTATTTCACATTCCTTTAATCACTACGGGAAAATTGTCAAGGTTTTGTTGAGTGGCGCGCCCTCACTGTACACTAATTATATAGAGGTCAATGTATAGGTCAACATTATTGATACATTGTTGCGAAATTTTCTTTGTAGGCTAGGCGAGGCTTGGTCTATTTTCCATATTTTGACCACATACATTTGGGTATAAATTATAGATAATTACACTTGATAAATATGTGAGAGTGTATTTATATCCTGATATACAGAGCTAGATAAATGATTATGTTCAAGCCTTGCAACAAACAGCTGTAGTTTGTTATCGAGAGAAATCGGAAAAGAACACTGTAAAATGGAAACGGTTCGAGGTCAATATAATACTTCCTGAACTTCTAATCGAAAATCTAAAAAGACACGATTTCTCTTTTTTCATCTGCGCATTAGTGTGTGAAATTTGAGAATGATATGACCATATTTGACGAAATTGAAACGATGATAAATATTTCACCTGTTTGTGAACTCCGCGCTCATTGTAAACCTATTTTAAGGCCAAGAAAAAAAATTGTTTTCTGGTGAGTTTGCATCACTTAAATACCCTGCCCCGGTCTTCTTTTTTTCTCGTGTTTGTCCAGCCATCAGAACAGCTGCGCTTTGTTATCGCAAATGTATGTACCAAGTTATAATGAATTTGAAGCTTGCACTCTTGAGATATAGCCTAACTACCGAAAACCATTAATTACGTACATTGCTCATTAATATTCATGGAATGTTTACTAAAACCTAATCACTTCTTGCCAGTACCCTATGGAAGATGTCTACAAAATTTTGCTTGAATTGAGCCAGTCGTTGTTTAGATAATGGTGATACAGACACACACACACACACAGACTTCATCTCTATTATAAAACCTTCCTTATGGGAGGTAAAAAGGACCAAAAATCTGTCGACAAGCCTGTCATATATTCATTTATGAACATACTCTGACCTCATACATGGGCGACAGATTTTAAATTTATTTCATGTTATTCCCCAAATAAAAGTTATAGAAGGTGAGAATTTCGTTCTCCCATCAAGAAGTTGTGATATATAGAGCTATTTCCCGTAGTCTGATTTAGGCAGTATTTCTTTGTTTGACTATTTTCTGATATGACGCTGAATCTGACTCAATGTGAATCTAGCCTCATCAGATTGACCCAAAAACTGAATCTGACTTTGAGACCAATTTTGTACACGTCAGCACCCAGGCAGTTTGCCAGAAGACGACTTTGTCTTCACTGCTATGCTAAAAAAGAGCTCAACAGCAAAGTAGGTAATTAAAGGAGCAAGGTTTTGTACATAATTGTTGATATTTGTTGTTGTAGTGATATCCTAAACAGTCTGTAATTGTTTGTTTTCTTACATTAATTATAACATGATATAACAGGGTTGATCCAATTGTTGTCTTATTTGTCAGTTTTCCTCATTCCTGGCCCTCATCCGTGATTAATAGTGGATGCATTTAATTTATGTTGAATTTTCCGTTGAGCTTGATATGTTTCCATCAAGACAGACAGTTACAGTAATGGCACCATGAACACAACACAAGAGTGTTCCATATAAGGGATGGTAGTACAGGACATACACTTCACATTTCCTGAATGCATATTTTTTCTTTCATCAGTATTCAAAGTCCAATATCATATGTATATTATTCAAATATAATCTTTTTCATAAATTCTTAGCACTTTGGTAATTGAGAAACAAGATTCGTGTTTGAGAAACACGCAAGTCTGGTTGTAAATGGAGAGAATTTGGGTTGTACGCAACAAATTACTCAAAAGATGTGTCAGTCTGAGGCAACAAATTCAAAGCATTCCGTCATATGGTATAATTTCGTTTGGTGTATGACTCAATACCAAACTTTGGTCTGTCGATTCGCTGTGACACATCTTTTGAGGTTTGCTTATACAGATCACATTGTTACATAAAACCCTCATATACTATGACATGAGAATTTCGAGTGACAGTGAATTCTTATCATAAATTCTTAGCAGTTGCATGTTTAATGCAACAATTTACTCTAAAATAATACCCATGAAATGAACGGTTGTTTGTAAAAATGGGTTTGTAAGAGAGGGTTTAAAATGTTCACATATTCAATATTTGCTGAATGTTGTTGGAGAGCAACGACTTAATACATTGCTTATTAAAGCAGCCCAGTGTGAGATTATGTTAGAGCTCTCAATGTAAATGGATTGCAAAATTTGATGTAGATTGATTGCAAAATTGATTTTCAATTCGATTACTAAATTTGATTATGGGCAGATGAAAAAAAATATTACTGTTCAATGGACAAATAGAGACATTGTCATAATTAATATCATGCGATTTGAAATGGCCATGTTTATGCCAGTGTCTAAATGCTACAGTCCATTGGAGACAAAGCTGTCAAGAGCTGAGCCATAATTTGTTTTAACTGTATATAATCACTTTACCCTATGGATGCTATTTATAAAAAAGGTAAGTCAAGTTGCAAATTTACCGCGTAACATAAGGTGTTAGAAATATTGAAGTTATCTTTACTCAATATTTTGTATTTGCAATATTATTGTTATCAAATTTAATGTATTATTTGGCAAGGTTACATATGTAAGAATTTAGGGGAAACATTTTATATTTGGAATGAAAATTATCACAATATTCTAGCCTTTAGAATAAATATAAATAGGTTGGGTGGTTTTAAAACAATGTACACATTTTTATTTACGCTGTATTGCATGTAGATATAGATGGGAGACGGGGGGGGGGGTACTTGAACAATTTGTACAATCCAGGAGGTGGTTACTTGAACGTTTGTTTGAGTGTGCTGAGGGGTATTTGAAAAAGAATATGGGATCAAAACATAAAATCTCTCTCCCCCAACACCCTAATTGAGGTGGCATGGTGTGGCAACGGCGGTGGTGGATGTGGTGGTGATACTAGTAGTGATGATTGTAATGATGGTGAAGAGGGTGAGGATAGTGTTGGTGGGTAGGATATTATGGTGGTGGTAGTGGTGGAGATAGTGTTGGTGGGTAGGATATTATGGTGGTAGTAGTGGTGGAGATAGTGTTGGTGGGTAGGATATTATGGTGGTGGTAGTGGTGGATATAGTGTTGGTGGGTATGATATTATGGTGGTGGTAGTGGTGGAGATAGTGTTGGTGGGTATGATATTATGGTGGTGGTAGTGGTGGAGATAGTGTTGGTGGGTAGGATATTATGGTGGTGGTAGTGGTGGAGATAGTGTTGGTGGATAGGATATTATGGTGGTGGTAGTGGTGGAGATAGTGTTGGTGGGTATGATATTATGGTGGTGGTAGTGGTGGAGATAGTGTTGGTGGGTAGGATATTATGGTGGTGGTAGTGGTGGAGATAGTGTTGGTGGGTAGGATATTATGGTGGTGGTAGTGGTGGAGATAGTGTTGGTGGGTAGGATATTATGGTGGTGGTAGTGGTGGAGATAGTGTTGGTGGGTAGGATATTATGGTGGTGGTAGTGGTGGAGATAGTGTTGGTGGGTAGGATATTATGGTGGTGGTGGTAGTGGTGGAGATAGTGTTGGTGGGTAGGATATTATGGTGGTGGTGGTAGTGGTGGTGGAGATAGTGTTGGTGAGTAGGATATTATGGTGGTAGTAGTTGTGGAGATAGTGTTGGTGGGTAGGATATTATGGTGGTAGTAGTGGTGGAGATAGTGTTGGTGGGTAGGATATTATGGTGGTAGTATTGGTGGAGATAGTGTTGGTGGGTATGATATTATGGTGGTGGTAGTGGTGGAGATAGTGTTGGTGGGTATGATATTATGGTGGTGGTAGTGGTGGAGATAGTGTTGGTGGGTAGGATATTATGGTGGTGGTAGTGGTGGAGATAGTGTTGGTGGATAGGATATTATGGTGGTGGTAGTGGTGGAGATAGTGTTGGTGGGTAGGATATTATGGTGGTGGTAGTGGTGGAGATAGTGTTGGTGGGTAGGATATTATGGTGGTGGTAGTGGTGGAGATAGTGTTGGTGGGTAGGATATTATGGTGGTGGTAGTGGTGGAGATAGTGTTGGTGGGTAGGATTTATAATTGGAGATAGTGTTGGTGGGTAGGATATTATGGTGGTGGTGGTAGTGGTGGAGATAGTGTTGGTGGGTATGATATTATGGTGGTGGTAGTGGTGGAGATAGTGTTGGAGGGTATGATATTATGGTGGTAGTAGTTGTGGATAGTGTTGGTGGGTAGGATATTATGGTGGTAGTAGTGGTGGAGATAGTGTTGGTGATTATGGTGGTAGTATTGGTGGAGATAGTGTTGGTGGGTAGGATATTATGGTGGTGGTAGTGGTGGAGATAGTGTTGGTGGGGAGATATTATGGTGGTGGTGGTGATAGTGTTGGTGGGCGAGATATGGTGGTGGAGATAGTGTTGGTGGGTAGGATATTATGGTGGTGGTAGTGGTGGTGGAGGATGGTTTGTGGTGGAAGTCGTGAAATGGCGTGACTATGATGTTAGACTTGTTTGTTGAGTGGTAAGGATGGTTATGATGATGGCTGTGTTGGTACTACTTGTGTTAGTGAGGGCAATGTAAGAAAAGTCACCCACTTACCCCTTTAAAGTTATACAAGTCACGAAAGAAGTACGTCTACCTTTTACAACAGCTTCGTCTGTATTTAGATATGCAAATTGATATTCTGTTTCTATGGTGTCAATTTGTATCCGTCTCTAATAATTAATGCTGTATTGGTTCGGCCAAATTTACAACGTGATAGGTAAAATTAAACGTATTTACCTCTTCACCTAGTCTATGGTTACAGAAGTGTGCAAACCACATAGTTTTAGTACAACATGATATTGCATAGGTGTAGGAATCGGATACAAAACACAGCTTTCTCCTTAATATGGCAAGCCGTCGGCCATTGCTGTCGAAATCGGAAATTCGTCGAAGACTATTTACCTGTAGTCTTCAACTTAAGTACCGATCGCGAGTTTTATTGGTGTTGTAAAATTGATATGTCCACAAATGATAAATCTGTGTCTTACCATGGTTATAATATATTAAGCAATCTGATACTATTTGATTGAAGAAATACAAAGCCAGACTTTGTGCTGATATTAATACCTTCAAATTACAGTAACTATTATTTTGGTGAAGTACGATGCCGATCGTGGAAAGCAACATTACTTGTTTACCGATTGTATTAATTCTCAATCATAAACTTCGCAAAGATACTATTTGTCAATGAACGCCACCTGGAGCAGAAGACTTAAGAGTTTGTACAATGTATACTTTTCAATTTAAAGTACTTTGTGAAAAGTTCGACAACAGTTTCAAATTTTCTTTGATGCGATTAAACGGGTAAAATTCTTTGCAGATAGTAAAAACCTAATTTAAACGTTTACAAAGAGTTATGGCAAAAGCCCTGTGGCGATATGCCGAATGAATGACTTCCTTATAAAGACAAAGCCCTATGGGTGCGTAGTCTTTAGGTTGTCACAACTTCAAGCAGAAAACTCAATCACATTTCAAACGCATGTGATACTAGGTGACTATGGGGTTAACGTGTGACCGTATTATGAATAGTCGCTGAGGAGAAATATTCTTCTAAATGACGCATGTTTAAACATATGTTCTATTTCAATCTGTAATTAGTCGTTATAGCAACTTGCGTTGTATTGTGTGGAAATTCCGTTTTTGTTGAAATACTATTGCTTTGAAAATATGTTTGTGGTGAATTTCAACGTGAATTCTTATCTTTTCCGTTTCGAATTTTCCATTATAGATTTTGTTGATTGCTTGCATGACCTTTAACATGGTCCGCTTAGTACATTTAACCATTTCTAACCAACCAGACAAATATGAAAGTAAGATAACTTAATTTGTAGATTTGCAAATTAAATTATTCTTAATAGCAAACTTACACCCCAGTTCACTTTCAAAGCTATTTCTTGGATTCGTGACGTGTGACATGATATGTCAGTAACACGACTTTAGTGAAATAATTGGAATTTAGAAGTGATCTAATCTAAGGGGGCTTTGAAACCCATTTAGTGGAGCAATTACATGCAAGGAGTAATTCGCATAACCGTACTTACTCTGACATCCTTCTTGCCCGTAGGTTTGTGTTTGAGAATCAAATCAACTGCCTCAAGAACTTCTTCGTCTATAGCATGCAATAAGGCGTCCCCTATTTGCACGTTATGAATCAGCAAAAGTTCAATAATTTCAACATTTTCATTTTGTATTGCTATGAGTAGTGCGCTTCGACCCAACGAATCCACACAATTAATATTGATATTAAAGTATATTGCGGCCTCGTCCAGAAAATGGCGGACGGTTGGTAAATCTCCTTTCTCGACTGCCAGTAAATATTGGCGTTCTTCTTTAGAGAGCGGTTGCTCTTTTCTATAGATTTCAAGTGGTATGCGGCCACTCGCTTGATCCACCGGATAGTAGGGTGGCATCTCAGCCTCTTCTGTCTACCTACAGGTAAAAACAAATATATTAACATCGGTTCTACAATGTTTTGTTGATCATCATACGATGACAAAGATTTGCCTCAAAATCTGTGTATCCCAAATCAAATGTGACTCGCAAAATATATACGCTGAAAATATACGTCCTCGATATATAACACAATATACGACTCAATCATATGCGTGTTACAACTGTAAACCTTAGGCTATACTAGATTGGCATTCCATTGTATATGGCTACCACATCTAGAGTGAGGAACTTATCGTGTCAACATATGATTGTGTATACTACTTCTGATATTAATTGCTGGGTACTTTTAGACACGAAATCACCAGTTAATTTCGTATTTAACCTAAATGATATGGCCAGTCTTAAAAAGCATAAAATCTTGACAGATTTGCCATAAATGACTCAACATTTAGACACGTATAGAGTAGTATGAGTGCTAATTTATAAGGTATGCCTAAAGGCATTACCAAATGAAATGCTATTTGAATACAACCATTTCAGCCGAGACTGCTTAATGTGATTTATCAAATTGCAATATAATCTATTTTGACATATATTTGTAGAGGAATAGAAAACTTTCCCTTTCAGCGATAATACCCATGACGTTCAAGGTGATAAAATCATTAAATAATAAAATAATAAAATGCACCACTTATAGTGCTAAATTCGTGAACACCTTACGCATTTGTTACATACCAACATAGTCACCTTATTATCATGTCACAATGAATATACGGTCGCGAAAGAGTATTTTATCTCGATGCAAAGGAACACTAAGTCTCATAATCCTCCGAAAAGTCGTGCCATTCATAATAGGTTTATCAGCAGGCCATTGCCCTCGTAAACAAAACATACTTAAATATATTGGAGGAATAAGTAATACTACTGCCTTTGACGTGTTTGATGTGTGAATAATACACGAACGTGAACAGTCGAGAGCTTGCAAAGTGGTGAAATAGAATTTGATATGAGCATCAATTTGGGTATGTCAGAACTCCCTTACATAGACATTAATATTACAGAATACTATTAATTTGAAATCGAGAAATTGCAGATTTTT
The DNA here is from genome assembly GCF_964340395.1 of Glandiceps talaboti. NCBI lineage: Eukaryota > Metazoa > Hemichordata > Enteropneusta > Spengelidae > Glandiceps > Glandiceps talaboti. The sequence goes on along the minus strand of NC_135556.1, from coordinate 4,123,019 downwards.
TTGCTCACTTTCTTTCCAAGAGTGGCGTTATGATATAACCATGGAAATGTTTGGAGAAATTCAAAGCATCAACAGTCAAGAATTGGTGTGTGTCGTTGTTATTTTGTGATATTAACCAAAAATTATTTTTCAGAGTATATGATGAAAATCGATATATATTTGTTTTAATTTAGAGGGGTATTACTCCCCGTCATTAATCATTATGGGAGACTCACTATTCAAGATAGAATTGGTTAAGGAACACATATCCACTTGGCACCTTTTCATCGCTAAACGCTCTCACTTTATGTTAAGCTTTGTATTAAAGTAACGTCTAACTTCAAATATCTTACTTGTTAAGAATATGACTTTGGTGCAGTTGAAGTTTCAGGCGGGTTCCAAAATTCCTCCTTTGTACTTTTAAATGAAAACGTTTTTGTTCTATTTGAGAATGGCAACAAAGCTTATATTTTTAAATTAAAGTCACTGATTTCTTTCATATTTTATGGATTTCGGAGTTTTGAAGAGTTAATTAAAATCATTGTAGGATTTAATTGAAAATTGTTGCTTTGAAGTTTGATTTTGCAACATCATGTGAAAAATTTCACTAAAATATATGTTTATAGTATTTAATTAAGACTAGCGTTGTTGCTCCAATTTTCATTTTGGTACATCTCTCAGAATATTTAATTATCCTAACTTTGATTTTGGGACATCACCTGAAAGATTTCTTTGTTAATTTCAAACATCATCTTGAGCGTTCAACAAAATTCCGAGCATGTCATCAAAGTTGTTGCTTCGAACATTGATATGAAACATTTGCTGTTAATATTTAATAAAAATGCTTGTCAATTATTCATCTGTAAAGGAATATAGTAGTAAGCAGGACTACTGGGGATGTTATTTTCAAGAGCTTATAGACAACATACAGTGACGGCCGAGAACTGACTGGTTCGTAACAGTTAGTTATTTTTGTTGACAGAGAAATTGAAATAATTAATAATGCTGATAAGACAAAGTTAAAACGTGGATATCTGAAGAAAGGTACATGCGGTCGATTATAGTTATTAACAACGGCTTCATTCTTTTATTAATTCGCTGAAAATCTTAATTTGTAATCGTTATTTGAACTCAAAAAGAAATATGTTAAATCTTATAATTATTTACCCAGTGCAAAGAACACTAGACGGAATTGAAACACCTTAAAATGCCATTTTAGGGTACGATACTAGTAAAAACAGTTTTGTACTCATTTAATGCTGAGTTACAATGTCCATTTTATACTCCTGCTTTGAACATTTATAAAACAATATGATATAACAATATTGTTTCTTTCTCGGTGAAACATTGATGGCGTTAAATGTGTATCCTTGACAACTGTGATATTCGTGCAGGTAATAGACGAGTTAGCCACTAATATTACCGTAAGGCGTTCTTCACTCTATCAAAAAGAACGCAAGAAAGACAGATAAAATGCGCCGCCGGTCGCTTTGGACAGAAGACATCGAATGCAACCTCGTTTTAGATTTTAAAAGGCCAGGGTTCACGGCACAAATGTAACAGTTTTAGAAACATAACAATACCATTTTAGGTAGTTGATTAGTCAGGGATGATTTAAATTGGACACTTCTTTCTGCTAGAAAAAAATTCACAAATTGTTTCTATTACATAACTTACATGACCTTTTCTAAATACATCTAGTCTTCCTCTAGTCACACCGAATTCAACGAATCGTTGGAATCAAATAACCAAAATATATGAAATGCAAATATCTGCTCTTAGGTCAATGGTATAGATATGTCATCAAATGAATTCTTCAGTATGCTTAACTCACTAATATTCATTTGAATATTAAACAACACCATAGAAGATTGTCTAGAGAACAAACAGCAGAAATTTTACTGTGCACAGACGTCAGTTGATTGCGTGACATGTTTGATTTTCGTCGTCAACAGAACGTACAGACGACCCTTTTACGATTTATGTAGGTCGATGCAAAACTATGGCAGCATTATTAATGGTTATCCATTGCAAAACAATCAAGTCGCATAAAATATCGTTTTATTTCTTGGCATAACTTAATATCTTAATAAACTGGAAAATTGCCCTTTGGCATCTAAGGCGATCGATTATATTTCAAACCATTTATTGCACAAAATAATGTCACAATTTCTTTGCACAGCAATACATCTCAGGTGTATTTCTAGGTCGAGACAACATATTTGCTTAGGGCAAAGTTGGACCGAATATACTAATTAAAATAGCAATTTGTATTTTGAAAATTTAGCAATACTGAAATTGTTGTCCAAATAAAGGAATTTGAAGGCAAGATAATGTCAACTGTAAAGTTCAACACACATAATTATTTAATCGTGTAATCACAAAGCTGGCAGAAAAGCTCCATGCATTTGATGGTTTATGTCCGTAAAGAACTCAAATTGTACGAACACTTACTTAATGTGTAGAACTAATAAGTGAAAGGATACGTTTCCCGTTCATATCGGAAATACCTTGGGAATAACACTCCTAACCTATTTAGAGAAAAGCGCATGCTTTTAATTGCCCTATTTCCCTATATATTAAACCTCACTTGAACTGAACAGTCGTTACAAAATGTTAAAAATCGCGACCCTGACCTTTCTGTCATACAATGTATTTACTGCATTAAAGACAATATCTGCTGGCATCTTAGGTCTACAATTTGTCCACTCTAGGTGACGATCAAGTAAACTTTAATAGAAATCAATATATTTGAATCAGTTGAGAGAATGGTTATTTTGAGAAATATGTCTCCGTGATTACCAATTTCACTATCAGCTTTTTCAGCCAAGATATGACAGATCATTGAATTAATGCATTATTTTTACTAAAATGGATACACAATTTAAAGAAAACTTTTAATTGTCAACACTTCGGATGAATGGTAAATTGATAACAGGTTCAACATTGTTAGTTTCTCGTCGCTAGAAGTGTTATAATAATTACACCCAATTACTTTTTTCCGGGTAAATAGATGTTAAATACGTCATAAATTATATACGTTTTGTTAACTTTATTGCCGTTTATGCTACTGTCGAGATTGATCACCTAAACGACTTTACATATGCGTTGATATCCAACAAAATTGTTTTTTATTACAACTAATATTTTGACATTGTATTTCAGTTTTACTGAAATGATTAAGCGTCAGCTGATATAAATATTTGCATTCATGATTTGTGGGTTATGTATGTATGTATGTATGTATGTATGTATGTATGTATGTATGTATGTATGTATGTATGTATGTATGTATGTATGTATGTATGTATCTGCATGTGTGTGTGTGTGTGTGCTGAAATGGACAATGAATAACTAACGAATAAAACTGTAGTTAAGTTATTTACTTTTAATATTTTCAATACCTCTCATTACCTTTAGTGTAATTTGCTTGTGTTGGTGTGCAGGTGTCAGGGTTATTATATTTACATAACCATATAGGTACTATGTCTTTCATTAATCATAATGCACTGTGTATTTAGACGGAGAAAACATCGAATGTGTAATTCGAAAAATACGCATGAATATGAGTGCCCAATACCTGTACAGTAACATCAACATGAATACATAAAATTTAACATTAAAATCATCAAACGTTCCCTATGATAAAGTTTATGACAATCTCTAGCCAACACTCGCATGGGTTGTTGGAGTTTATCGCGTCAGCTGAGCGCAATGGTATCTCTTTTGTGTGTTCTTTATCACAACAAAATGAGAACAATGAAAGTGGCCTCGGGCGTATGCTGTATCAATGGACAACATACGGGCACTATCATATTACAGTTGTCTCATATATATGCAAATTGAATTGATAGTTGTGGCTATATTCAACTTGTGTGCATAAACATGGAGAATTGCTACACGAAATGGTATCAACGTTTATATCTTGATGGCACTCTAGTTGCAATAATTGGTTGTAGAGTACAAGGAAATGTTTAAGCGACCGTGTACCAACATTTAGACTGAGAAGTGTAAATGGCACTTATTTTCCAAGTATCAGTAAATGACACACTAAAGACCAATTACTCTCTATATTTCACCCTTCAACATGCTAAGATTGTCTGAAACATTGAAATTATTATACTACAGTGTAGTTACAATAATTATTCTCGGGCCATCATCTTCTACCAATCATGTCTATTCTATAATGCATACTCAAAAGACGATTGCATCATGTCCAGTACATACCCAAATATATCAATCCACTTTGCGAACGCCGTCAATAAAATGAACATGAGTGAGAAAAATGCACCGTCAATCACTTTAAAACGCTGATAGGACCACAGACTAAATAACAAAAAATTTGATCCAAATCATGTTTTTCGTAACATCGCTATCAGCATGCAAAGAAAACCAACCGGACCTGAATGTTGGTGTACTTGTCAGTAGGTTAAGAATTTCACAGAAACATTCTAAGACAAGGAACTAAAAAAGCATAAGAGGCACCATCTAAGATATACATATTAAGATGTTATTTAATACCGAAAAGTATTTTCTTGCGTTTGAGCACTGCTTGTCCTGTCTGAAAATAATGAATTTATTTATTTCGACAGGTTCTTAACTGTATATTGACGGACCTGCCAGGTTGTGCCCAAATAACAAAGCGTATGTCATATGTCTGCGTTACACCAAACCAGTTATCAGTAATGACTTGAGTGATTTATTTTCGTTATGTTAGCTTTTGATATTGTCAGTTCCAGGTGCTGTGATGCACTCAAATTGAATTTCACTGTAAGAAGAATATAGCTCTCTATGCCTACTTTGTACTTGTTATGAAAAAGTGAAGAGAGTGATGCAGCAATTAGTAGTGTTAGCATTGTGTTCATCTGGAAGTCATTACTTCATCACAATTGAAGGAGTAAACGACAGTCCTTGTCTCGGATCGATATAACTATCAGGAATGACTACTGGTGAAAGCTATGAATATGAATCAATACTAATGGTGTATGCAATGTGCGTCACATCTGAGTTCTAATATAATTGTTGACGCCTTCCACTGCCAAACTACGAAACAGGTGTAGTGTTGTATCTTAAGATGACTAAAGAAACCCTGGAAGTAGAAATTTCACCCAAGATAATTCCGACAACGGCGCCCTATTTCCACTATTAATTCTGTGGGTCTGTCTACCAACATGTATACGGCTTTTTACTACTTGTGTACTTATGTGTACTTACTAAGTGGTTTCTAGAATTAATTAATTTTAAAATAGTTAAATACGTTATAAAACGCTCCAAACACGGTGAAGATTGAATCGTTTTGTATTTAGGTTAACAATGGTAAGTTCATATTGGTATATTATTCTTGTTATTTCTAATCAGTCATGTATAGATAATCTCTTAATGCTCGCTGTCTGGGAAATGTCATATAATCAGACAATTGAATTGTAATCCTGAATTGTAGTTCTATACTGCATGCCTAGTCCATCACATCATACACATAATAACATGTATACATATCCCCAATAGAGCACATATCTTCTGTCACGCTATAGTCTTAGACAAAAGTCGTCAAATGTTCTGTCTTGTTTTATTGATTGAAAATTTATAATTGTGCAAGAACTTAATAATGATTGTAACAGCTATCGTATGGTTCGTGGTATTTTATGATATTTTCAAACAGGTAGAATAACCAAGAGACTGTGTAGGTGTTCAATTGGACCTTGATTCGGAACAATTCAATAATCAGCCTCGGCTACATTTAATAGTATTGAAACGCATCACACCAACTACTTTCACTTTTATTTCAGTAAAAGGAACATAATTAATTCAACCAAATGACTTTCCACACAAAACACCGGATATGGATATGATGTGTCCTTGAACAATATTAAATTAAGGATTGCATTGTAAGCAAAATAGGGATACAGATAACCAGTCCAAAACGTTTGATATTAAGAAATAAAAGTTCAAAATATAACTTATCAAAACTGAAATAATTGATCGAACAGCCGTCACCGAACAGCACGTACAGACACGCTTGATGAGTTGAAACACGTTCTGCAAATTGGCAGTTTTCTTTTCAAAATATTTCTTTCCACAATGTCAGGTAATTGTGGCATTTGAGACCTGTGTCAATACGACTTGGGCGTGGGGCCTTCAGCAATACAATCACTCTGTCAATATAACATTTAGGTCAGTATTTAATGCTTCATGATTTTTCATTGCATACATATGTCACGTTTGCATGAAGTCCGTGTTGTCATGGTAACAGAGTAAATGTTTAATCGCGTATACATATGACTGTTGTTCTCTACATAAAGAGAAACAATGTTCTTGCTCAATGTGAATGTCTATTAACTATGCCTGGCAGCCTCTGATTCAACTCTGTTCAAAATCAGACTTAATGCGTCTGTTTTCTGAACACATGCAATTCTCGCCATTCACAAATATGTTAGTTTATTAGCTTCCCAACCCTTTGAGGACAATACATGTCTAAGTGATAGAATCTGATACAATAGTGATAAACGATATTTATACAGTTCACCGGTGTGTTAACATATTAACATTATTATTTCCCTTATTGTCATCTGGAAGTAACAAATCAACAGAAATAACACCATAAAATAGCCAAATGTTACTTAATCTAGTTCCTGATATGCAAATTGATATTTTTACATCTTTGGTAGCAATTGCATCATCTTTCCAGATACGTCAAGGTGTATATTTCCTGGGGAGGTGGGCAGGTAGGCCGGTAGTTCAATATGACTTTATATGCCAGTCAATAACGCCAATTGTATATAACAAATTCAATTCAAAGGGGTTGTTCATAATTTGTAAGATGTTTTGATGATGATGATGATGATGATGATGATGATGATGATGATGATGATGACGATGACGACGGTGGTGGTGATGGTAGTGGTATTGCTTGTTGTATGATGGTAGTGGAGATAGCGGTGGGGATGGTGGTGGTTTGCTGATGGTAAATGCACTATGAATATCCATACTGACGCAATATGAATCAAGTTGGCTTCCGTGCATTGTTTTCACTATCAGCCCAATAGATTAATCAATCTATGAATCGAAGTACTGCATTTGATTTATTTATTTATTTATTTTACATACTTGTTTGTTCCTTTCAGTCAACAAACAGAAGCATGTTCATACCATACTGAAATATGGTTACACTTGGTTATGTATTACCTTGATGTTGCATAAGTTTATTTCCCCTACGCAATTCCATGTGTAATTGTTTGAGACCGGAAATTAAGAGATGGAAACACCATTCCACAAAATTGTTCCTAACAGAAAGGGAGAGTGCAAATATCTATTTGCGCATGTCTGTTGCATACCTACAATTACATGCACGATACAATGTCTTCACATTGTCACAAATTAAATACACCTTTCTCATTACGACCACTACAACCATTGAGTTATTGGCAAGGTCATAACAAGGACAAATTAAATATTCAGTTTGTATAAAATAGAAGCACAAATAGAAGCAGCAAGTTTGAGTGTTTGTTTTATAGTACACCCACTATAGAGTTATCCGTTTCAAATCTGCATTTGATTGCTTAGTATACTACATATTTAACATTGGTAAAATGACCTTGGTTGTGTTACTCTGCGTCTTTTTATCAACGATAATGTGTCTATCTTCAAATGATATTGTTACAATGCTGTAACCTATGACCTGTCTGTCGGTATCATTAACTGTCGATTGATTTGTTATATTTTAAGGCACGGAGGCCAATTTTTCGATAAACACTGTTTGGTGGCTGGCTTTAGTAGTATTAAATATTTTTTCTGAATTTTCAGTGTCATTTTGGTTCTATATTTTTTCGTTCAGGCATGCAATGTCATTCTTATTTCTAATAACAATCTAATACCAAGTGAGGAACTCTTTTCCGGGACTATTTTGAGGTCAACGATTTTAATTCAATTTTTCACGTTTCCAATTTATCATTAATGCTGTTACTGATGGGGGTTTCAGTACTCATTTGTGTGTGGCAGATGTATTCATTAATGTCCGAAAGCAAGAGGTAGTGGTGGTGATTTGGATAGTGGTGGTAGTAATGGTGGTGATGGTGGCGCTGGTGATGATAGATTGATGGTTGTAGTGGTAATAGAGATTTGGATAGTGGTGGTGGTGATGGTAATTTGATGGTGGTTGTGATTATTTTCATGGTGATGATTTCGATGCTGATGATGGTGGCGGTTTGGAGTGGACGTATGTGAAATGGTGACTGTGGTTGAACTGATGGTGATAATTGCGGTTGGGAGATAGTTGTGTTGGTAGTGATGTTAATGGTGGTACTGGTGTTGGTGTCATTGTCCTTATACAAATCTTCTAGCATTCGATACTCGTGCTGCCAATGGTCATGCATAGTGACTTTCTGTAAACAGTAAGCTCTTCAAATTCTTAAGGGAAGCAGATCATAAAAACATATACCTAGTAATTTGTCAAAATCATAAGTATTTTGATACAAATACAATGTTGTCATTTTGAAGAAGACAAGACTAATCGTGATGGTTCATATCAACGTAATCTTGGCTAAACCTGTCGTTACACCTACAGCTGTATCCTGATGTGTATAGTCTGAAAGGAAACAAATTAATCATTTCCTGTTGGTTTGTACTACGGGCTTTTGTTTGTTCATATACAGAAGTATTGACAAATGTCGTGATTGTATTCCGATAAAATAACATTCTTGTATTCTATGGTACACTACTTTGCAAGTTGTTCACCTCATGACATGACGGGTATGTTGTGGAAATGAGATGATATAGATGCCCTGCTTTCATGAAAAGTCACCATAAAAAATAGATGACAACAGTCAAATCTAACGATATTGAAGCTATCATTGTAAAGGATAGAATCTAATGGAGAATTTTGATTCAAAAGCTTAAGATTCTCCATAATTTGTCAAATTGAGCTGGCTGCGTATGTCTAGAGTAAAATAATTTAAACAAAAATAAATAAAACCATGATGGACACAAAGCTAAAGAAACATGTCGTGAAACACGTTGTAATCGTCAAAATCAGCAAAATGAAATGCTGAAGAGTTCATGGTAAAGACTATTTTAAAAGCCTATGAGCATTTCATCACTTTATCGTGCTTATTTTATAAATCATTGCAGCTTACTTTGTATGATACATTTAATACATAAAGTGACTGACACGTCTTCATAATTGCATGTACGGTATCTCCCCGTTAGCAACATTCGAGGTTTGAGGTGTCATTTTGAAAAAAAATCATACATAGTATAATCAATTTACTGATAATCGCCTGTAAACGTATATCAGATATCCACTGAATAAAAGTACTGATCGATGTCAATGGTTGAAACATGCTGCATTATCTGCAAAATATCATATCACAAAAATAGAGATTAAATTCGCGTGTCCACAGACGTGCGATTTCAACAACACAGACTTCATATGCTTGGAAAGGTTTCGATGTTCACTCCCGGTGTTTACTTTGTAAAGAAATATGTCAACGCTGCCAAGACAACAGTATCAGTAGGTACAAAAATTATGTGCATTTAATTAGTTCCATTCATAATTTATGTGCTATGTTTTCCCTCCTTGTTCCTTTATTTTGTTGTAATAGTATGGAATATTCTGTACCTATTGTCTTATATTAATGAATCATTACCATGGGAATGGTTGAAGGATGCCGTGTCAGTGTTGTACTGTTGAATAGGTAATAAACATGAATAGTGTCCATCTTTGTTGAGGTAAGTGTAGTATGTATATGTACCTACATTTCTGTATCTCTATGTGTGACTTGATTGACAGTTCAAATCAGGTACACATTATTAACATTCCCAAATAAAACAATAACTAAACAAATCGATAAATTCCATTAATTTACTAACTTCTATTTATGCAGCTACAATGTTACTGTCATTGATGCAGCTACAATGCTACTGTCACTGATGCAGCTACAATGCTACTGTCATTGATGCAGCTACGATGCTACTGTCACTGATGCAGCTACAATGCTACTGTCATTGATGCAGCTACAATGCTACTGTCATTGATGCAGCTACAATGCTACTGTCATTGATGCAGCTACAATGCCACTGTCACTGATGCAGCTACGATGCTACTGTCATTTATGCAGCTACAATGCTACTGTCACTGATGCAGCTACAATGCAACTGCCACTGATGCAGCTACAATGCTACTGTCATTGATGCAGCTACAATGCCACTGCCACTGATGCAGCTACAATGCTACTGTTACTGATGCAGCTACAATGCCACTGTCATTGATGCAGCTACAATGCTACTGTCATTGATGCAGCTACAATGCTACTGTCACTGATGCAGCTACAATGCTACTGTCATTGATGCAGCTACAATGCTACTGTCATTGATGCAGCTACAATGCTACTGTCACTGATGCAGCTACAATGCTACTGTCATTGATGCAGCTACAATGCTACTGTCATTGATGCAGCTACAATGCTACTGTCACTGATGCAGCTACAATGCTACTGACATTAATGCAGCTACAATGCAACTGTCATTGATGCAGCTACAATGCTACTGTCATTGATGCAGCTACAATGCTACTGTCATTGATGCAGCTACAATGCTACTGTCACTGATGCAGCTTCAATGCTACTGTCATTAATGCAGCTTCAATGCTACTGTCATTGATGCAGCTACAGTGCTACTGTCACTCATGCAGCTACAATGCTACTGTCATTAATGCAGCTACAATGCTACTGTCACTGATGCAGCTACAATGCTACTGTCATTGATGCAGCTACAATGCTACTGTCACTGATGCAGCTACAATGCTACTGTCATTGATGCAGCTACAATGCTACTGTCACTGATGCAGCTACAATGCTACTGTCACTGATGCAGCTACAATGCTACTGTCATTGATGCAGCTACAATGCTACTGTCATTGATGCAGCTACAATGCTACTGTCATTGATGCAGCTACAATGCTACTGTCACGGATGCAGCTACAATGCTACTGTCATTGATGCAACTACAATGCTATTGTCATTGATGCAACTACAATGCTACTGTCATTGATAAATATGCGAGTCAAAAAACTTAATGATTCACATGAACGAACGCCTCGAATTGTGTGACCACTTTTCATGACTTTTAATTTAGCTTGAGTTTTAGATGTTGGTCTAGTTCATACAGTCCAATGATTTATATTTTCCATACAGGTAACTATAAATTTGATCTAATCTGTTTGACTACACCGCCCCAGAAATGTACAACTTTGTTATTGCACCTGAAAGAACTTACCTGTGTATATTCTCCCTTTACATTAATGATGACCTGAAGCAAATCATCGATCTTAGTCGAATGGGAACTTCTGTAAACTTTACATTTTGAACCAACCTATTATAACATAATTTATATTTTCCTGCCTGATTCCTTCATCTTAGATGTTATTCCCCAATATTTGTCTTCGTTTATGAGGAAAAACGAGTGACCTACAGGGGCCCTGTCACTAATCGTCTAGCGACTCGAAGTGACAAACCCTTAGGTCACAAGTATTTTCCGACTTAATGAAATACAATACGGGGGAGGGATAATACAATTCATACTTCCTCGAGGATACTTTATGAAAAATCGGGAAATATAATGGCGAATTGGAAAGTTTTGACTCATATTTCGAGCATCGCAAAACCAGACAAGTGACGTAGACACGAGTTGTACCGTAGAACGACCAGGGTATATAGTATATAATTCATATTTTTTGTTCAAAGATAATAACTTGGCTTTAACATGCTATATTTAGATGTTATTCCCAATATTTTTCTACGTTCAACCAAGGAAAATACGAGTGACCTAAGGGGTCTTTGTTACTAATTATACCAGCTCCAGTAATATCAAAAAGAAATGGGGAAAGTAATGGCAATTTTTTCCGGTTTGGCCCATATTTCGAACACAGCAGAACCAGTGACACGCGTTGTCATGGCGTAGAACGATCAGAATATATATGACATATTTTTGTGCAACTTAGCTCGTGTATAGTATAGTGTGTTTTATTTGTACAATTAAACCTGACTGCTGAGACTTACTAGTAGAAACGATGTAAAAAAAAACGTTTAAAAGTACCCATTTTGACGTCTCTTGTCAAAAAAGTGTGTCCTTTGTTTTAAAATGGATTTTAATAACCTGTACAAACGATGACACATGTCAACGTAACAGCAGAAGAATCAACATATCGATATTACAAACATGGATGAACAAATTAGACTTGCCCTTTGTCTCTTTCATTTGGGGTTTGTATATTTTTCAATTTTTCATCACAGCTATTTCGGCAGTTTTTTTTTCGTTATTGCATCGTCTTTTTTAGGGCTTTTACTGAGGTCCCTTTTCAATATATAAAAACTATGATTTTGTTTAAAACTTGTTCAGATTCATCTTTTTTTTGGATATTACGAAGTTTTCTGTGATTGATTTGGTGTGGTGTGGTTTCTGTTTGCTGTAATTTGTAATATTTTGTTAGCTTGTGATTACTATTTTTTGGATTGATTGGTTTTGTTTGACTTTTGTTCAGAATGATTTATCTTTAGACGTTTTATAGGGTATAGAAGACTAGGTGGACTTGATTAGTTTCAGGATTGATTCGCTTGTTCGTTCAGCTTATTCGAATGTTAGTCTTGTCGAAAAGTTTAGTATGCAGTACTGCCGTTTGGATGTAATATAGTTACTATCGTCAGAAACAGACATGATATTATACAGTGTTAGTTATTGTGACTATCATGGTCTTCGCTAAATTTGTTATTGAAATATATCTATCTAATAATACAGAAAAAAACACTTAAACTTCAATTAATTTAATGATATCGAAACAACGAGCAGTATGGACGATTATTTCATGGAAAGAAATACTACGTATTTTAAATAAAAGCTTCTAAAAATCAATCGGCCATGCGTTTCAAATGAGACTGAAAACCTTTTAACAGGGTATGGGGACTGGCAGACGATTGAAAACGCTTGTAACCCACAGAGACTTGCTACACAGCTAAAAGAATCGTTATCTACTATTTAGGAAGGCGCGAGTCAGATAATTTGTATGGAATCTAGCGATCTCACTGCATAGAATATTTCAAGAACCTATACCAGATGACGTAATTGCCTTTATATTACAAGGTTTTCGTTGGATGGTATTTGCTGCACAAAGAATAATCTTTAAAGGAACGACATGTCGATTGATTAAACCTCTCTCGACCGACTTTTTCTATGTGAGGCGACTACAGACGAATCTAGATGGATCGTGTAAATGAAAGACTTATTGGGATTAACCCCTTCTGTCTAGTATTCTTCAGAAGAAGCAATTTTTGAAGTACATCTGCTGTAAAGTAGAATGCACTCAACGTGACTTGGGTATTAAAATGTACGACTTGATATTTCACATTAAGGTTGAAAAATTTAGACTTCATGTGTAGTTTAGAATATAACGATTACCTAGATTTGTGGTCAAACAGATATTTATTAATATGAAACCATACCCTCACGATTCATAAAAGTGTTTGAAATATCAATACAACGTTGTTAATAAACGATGAAATATTTGACAATGTTTCAGTCAAAGCGATGCGGTTCGAGGAATACTCAATCTCAATTTTAACAATAGTACTTTAGCCCGACGCGGAAATGTAACTGATAATAAAGATGATTGTGTAATATTCCTGGGTGTTCAACGCTTGTCCTCCTACAAATATAGTGAGGATTGATCCTCATTGCTTTAGTGTTAATGGCAATGCGTGAGGCTGGATGCCCGGCGAACATGCGTAGTTCGCCAGAGTCATAATGAACAACATTCGGTATCTTAATCAAATCAGATCTGTGGTTATGACTTTGTGCACTCCACGGGATATAGTAGATGAACTACATGATAGACTTGGCAGCATTTTCTGAAACCCGCTGCTCAAATGAATTTTGTACAAAATGAAAAGGAGTAATTTTGTAATCTAACGATTTTCATGAGGGGGAGGGGCAATGGGTGCTAATACATTTGTTTTAAATTCCTTCTCTATTCCCATTACTTTTAACATTGCCGAAACGTTTTCACTCGTATATTCCAAAATCACAACTCTCACACATCATGTTATGATATCGTTGTTGATGCCGAATAAAGTCGGCAAATAAGAGTATTCTTGTGAGTCCGAAAAAATACGAAATTCCCGCGTGGATTTCAACATATGTAATGAGTCCATAACAGAATTATTCAGTTAGAGTGCACACTTGGGTCATGGCTAAGTCCGGCATAAATACAAGTGGACTAACAGTTAGAACGTAATGCAAGCAATGTCCTCACTAGTATATTAGCCGTACTCCAGGTGAACCCACATATACATGCAAGAGGACACGGTGTCTGCGGGTCACGAAGAGACGCGGAGTACAGACATGTTAGAAACATGTCTACAGTACGAGTACAATACAGTATGTACATTGTATGTATGTATGTATGTATGTATGTATGTATGTATGTATGTGTGTGTGTATGTGTGTGTATGTATGTATGTATGTATGTATGTATGTATGTATGTATATGTGTGTGTGTGTATGTATGTATGTATGTATGTATGTATGTGTGTGTGTGTCAGTGTACGTCTGTGTCTGTGTATTATACAACAAATGCCCTAAATCAGTAAGCAATATGGTTTTTATCTTACCACGGTTCCATTAGATGCCCTACGGCATAATAGTAACAATAATACTCATTCTCATCTATTAGAAAGGACACACCAGCAAAGCCGTATAACATTACAACTGTCCATAGAAAGCGATATATTTAACACGTACGTTGATAATTCCTGTATCAGTCTTTGTGATTTTGTGTATACGTCCGTCTGCAAATTTATCATTCCACTAATGAGCCAATAAAGCAAAGCGAGACCGTTCGTCAGTTATAACTCTTCCGTTGTAATCATCATTATGAACCACAATAATAACCTTGATTAGGAATGGCTCACACATTTTTGTACATGTGCGTATGTTATCATCTTCATCCCGACACGTCCGTAGGTGGTAGACTCGTACAAATGACAACTTAACGCGACACAAACTCGATTCTTCTTCCTTTCAGGCACACACAACACATACAGATCAAGTAGCCGTTACAGCTTTAGTGAATATTTAGTTGTCTTCACTATATACCGTCGCGTTAGACTTGAGCACGTATATGCTTGCTGGTTAACAAGAAGCAGGGCATGATGGGATGGGTCAAATACATACCCGTCTAAATCAATAGAACGAACTGTCACGTGACTCTTAAGACGATGCATGATTATAACGAAAGACAATAATGGTGAACAACAATACCGATGAATATATCACGAGCGCGTTTAATTTTATCTTATTTCATTTTATTTTATTTTATTTTATTTTATTTTATTTTATTTTATTTTATTTTATTTTATTTTATTTTATTTCATTGCTGGTTTGATATATGTAAACAAAATGTATCTATACGTCCATCAAATTACCCAAATTCTTCTTAAATATAATAAGGTACATGTTTAATATCGCTAAGTGGGTCATTACGACCTTGTGGGTCACGATAGACAAAACTGATACTAGGGTAATAATTCCGCATTTGGAACTTAGACTCATTTGATAACTTACACATGGATATGTAGCATCTAAATATTTGATATCATAAATTAAAATTCACACATTTTCGTAAAACATTACATTTTCAGAATAACACATGCGTTTAAGATTAGAATCATCTCAACACGTTGTTACAAACTACACATTTGTCAACAAAATGCATGTATATTATCAAAAAAAATCATCATTAGATACTATCATTTAATTTGAAACGACGATTATATAACCCTGAAACCCAGTTCAGCATAAACCTAAATGTGTGTCGGAAGGCAGACAATTTGGTGTCAATTTACTGATTAGTATATATAACTAACAGTGCGACAGCAAGCTGTTTCCAAGGCAACGTCATCTCTGTAATTCGGTGTAAGTGATTAGTACAAAAATAGTGAACCTATTAATAATGAAATTACTTCACGATAAAATGAATGTATGTAGTGGGTCACAACAATATATCTTGTCGTTGTGCATCAATGATTTGACATGGAATACTTGCACAAATTTCATATAGTGTCATGATATAGATGTTGTATATCACGGTGACATTTTAAATCAATTTCATATTCAGGATTTTTTTGTTAACGTTGCGTCAAATGATATGGGGATCTGTTAAGCACAATATGGACGTGGTAATTTTTTGTATACTTATATACTGATAACAAGTTGATGGCATTCTACTGTGACAACTGCTTACTCGATATAAGCCGAGAAATAGCTAATGACTGAGAAACACACCAACAACATCCGCGTAGTAATTCTTTCTATATCTTATTCTGATACATATTGATGACAGCGACTTGATGGCATACTACTGCGACGACTGCTTAGTCTATGTAAGCCGGCCGGGAAATGACGGATGACTGATACAGACCGACAGACCCATATACATATACATAGCCACACCGTATCTGTGTGTGTGTATATGTCTGTCTCTCTGTTTGTATAACGTTCCTCCTCTCTCTCTCTCTCTCTCTCTCTCTCTCTCTCTCTCTCTCTCTCTCTCTCTCTCTCTCTCTCTCTCTCGTCATACATAGGAATGTTTTATATAGAATGTTGACTTGTTTGGCGATTTTTATATTGTTAGGAACATTTGATTATTTATTTTAACATCAATTTATAGGTGATTTTATTGTCATATTTGTATTCTGTAACTAATTGTCACGTTAATCTTTTTACGATACTGTAATATGGGACAATCACTTGCCTAATAAATAAATAAATAAATAAGGCTCGAAAACATTGTGTGGTTCCGATTACATTCAATTTTAAAATAGGTGGGGTAGGTAGATTTTTTATTGTATTTTATTTTTTTTTTCATGTGTGAATATCTAGTTCAGGTTTTTCATTGTTTTCCAAATGGTCTTTGTGTTGTTTATTTCTTCATATCAGATGTACAGCCACTACAGATTGGAAGAATAGTTTTATATTGTCTTTTTAAGTCAGTTTCCGCATCCACTATTTCTTGCGAGAATTCACGATTTTCGCGATTTTATTATTATTATTCTCGAATACGTAAAATTAGGATTGGCGTGAAAAACTAGGTAACCGGAACCAAACAACTTTTTTTATTTGGCCTAAATTATAATATAGTTATTATCTTAAATGCTATTCTGTCTGAATGTTAAAATGTAAGCAAACTACCGATACGAAGACCGATGAAGACTTGTACATCCACGTTGACAAATAGGCTAATATCAGGCCTCATTGAGACCTACATATTAGTTCACGTGATTTCATCAGCTTGAGCACTCAAGCAACTACGACTCGTACAAGAATTGGATGTCTCGTCCCCTTGATAAGTCTGGGTTTTTCTTATAGTTGTCAAGAAAAACAACTGTGGATAGTTATTTATGTTCCCTGTCATTACTCCTGATAATTCTGTATCGTAGTCGAGCCATAAAATGATATAGTATAATGGTGATATACCTTGCGTAAATGATATATTGATTGAAGACACATACGTGCTGACATACCATTAAACTTATGGTCATCTGGCACACACAAAAATCATTGCTTAGAGCTAATTCCAATTTCAGCAAAAACGTATCGCTTAGAATGATTTGCCCTTTCAACAAATATTAAACTAACTTAAATCAGCAACGTTTCGTGTCATGCCTCATCATGATCTCATTGGGACGTGATGTACCATAGTCCACTGTTTTTCTTTTCTTTCTATTTTAATATCAAAATATTACACTTCTTTGCAGGTAATATGGTGGTGATTTCATAGTACTTGTGGTATGAATTACAAACTACAGAAAGCAAAATAAAACTCCTAGAATCACAGAACTCTGTAGTTTGCAATGTTTCACCCTCTATAAATAATTTCATAGAGGGTGAAACATTGTTATTATTATTAATAGTTTACTCGACAATTAAACTTACTTTTTATTACATTTTAGGCATAATACAGGTATGAAATAACCTATTCCAGAAACCTCTTCCGATCATTGCTAAATTATATTGTTTATACTTTCTGATTCTTATAATTTGAATTCATAAGAATAGTTTTAATTGTTGATGTTCATTAAAATGTTCTACACTTTTGTCATCACTACATTTGTCATTATATATCATTGTTTTGTAGTTGTTTTGGTGACATACAGGCTTAGATTATGGTTTACAAATGTTTTGAATAATAGATTTTAGTGTTTTCGCTATATCCATTTTTCCTCGATCAGAAAAAAATATCTTCTTTAAAAGATTCTTAATATACAGAGTTGCACTAACAATAAGTGAATCTTTATACACAGCGTTACGATTCTCACTTGGCCATCACTGTTATGTATTCAAAGGGATGATACTGGCATTGAAAACACGCACTGAGAACTTGAATGTCAAATGATTGTTCCTTTTAAGTTTAGCTGTATTCTTCGTCGATACAATTAAACATTCACATCAAGTATATGGTTTCAACCGCCCAATACCCTTGCAATAATTAGGCGTACACATCCCCTATCAATTACCCAACAACTGATTTATCTTGTTGTTTAAAATAATTAGCAATTGAGTTCATCTTGATGGGACTTTGACAGGCCATTAATACAATGATAAACACTGATAAAGTAACATAGTCTTGTTGACGTAAAGGACACACACCTACTGATACTCACATAAGTAGTAACATGGTCATTTATTTTCATCTGAACAAAGTATGATAGATCCAGAAAAAAATCACCGCCTGCAAATTGAATTACGACAGCTTCTAACCTACGTGCATATTTCTTATGACTACCAATCATTAAAATCTGGATTTCATGTATTGAACCTTTCCAATCTTCACTTTACTCATTTATTTATTTTCCAACTTTTAGAATCTTTAATTAATTTATTTACTTATCATTATTTCTGTTCAGCAAGTTATGAATTTCCCTGTTTACCATTCCAAAGAATTGGTAATATTACCGTGGGCGTTCAATTTGTCAAAGAATTCACGAGGACAAACGTTCTTAGGCCGTATGACGTACTAACGTCCTTTATGGGAATTGGGAGAAGTGCGAGACTGCTAAGAAAATATATGCATGTATGTGCATGCATTCGTTGATTACGTGTAGTATCATCTTCAAATAAATCAATACGGTGAAAATTTCTATATTTTGTAAACATTATAACTTGATATAACGATAAATGCCTCAAACTCATATCCTATTGTGAATATTTTATGGATATGCAGTAGAATGTGAATCTGATGAATACGGTATATACCCAATACATATAACCAGTAACTGTGTACAATATGATGACTATATATGACATTTAGAGTAATCCATCTCCAGACTAACATGTTATTATGAATGCACGAACGGTGGACAGGCATACTCCTGTATGCTACGTTACAGACTAAAAGATGCGTGACTTGGTGATATAATAAATATGTTATCCATTCATCATAAACCTGTATCTAGTTTGCATTTTAAATGACGTACTTTATCAGTGGTATACGTGTATACAGGGTATTAGTGTTTAGTTCTAAGAATATGGACAAGTAAACATTCCCCACTATTACATATATTATTAATAAGTATAAAAATGATATAACGGTCATTAATACACAACTAATGAGTTTCAATGTATCATGTTAAATATGTCTAATTAAAAATATATATATTTGTTTCTCAATCAGTGAACATTTTCACTACTTCAAGAATATAAGATATCTGTCTTAATGACAACATCAGACTGAACCGTACCTTAGAACACTAATGATTTCACTGTTACGAAGGTACATTCAGGAGGTGAATCATGAAACATCGCCAACAAATAAACATGTACAGAATGCTTTAATTAAAGTATGACAAACAATAGTCAATTGCTACTACTATAATGTTTCATAACAATGGAAGTTGTCAATATAATCATGTGCGAGAAGATCTAACTCATCTGCATAAGGATAATATGTCATGATTGCAATGATAATGTTGATAATGTCCACTGTAACAATTATCAAACCTAGAGACTCTCAAAGCTAACAACAAGAAAAGAGCTTAACTGGAAAAGACAGAGCTGAACCAGAAGAGGATGTCATACATGGATTTATCTCTTTTAAAGATTAAACTTCAAAGTACGAGACTGCAAGGTTCCCTAATGTAAAGTGTCACACATATAGGCCAAGTGTCCCGTGTCGATCCCTTACAGTATTGTAGCCATTGGCGTAAATATCAAGATATCATGTTTCAATGTTTCATTTTACTTTATGATATAGCTTTTTGACCTAGAAACTGAATTTACTTTGACGTTATTTTATAACTGTAAACTTTGTATATATATGTATAGCGTATAGGGTTTTTGAATGCCTAGGTAACGTAGATATGAAGATATCATGTTTCAATGCTTCATATGACCTGCTTCATTTACATCAGTAATATGACAGAGAAGCTTGACTTCATATTTCACAACCAATGCATGCATAGATTTTCGTACAGATTTGTGTCGAGTCATGATGGTCGAATGGTCAGAGTGGCTGGCTTGGAATCTGCAGGTCGCAGGTTACAAGTTACTATAAATGGAATTATATTACGGCCGTTTTGTTTCTGAATGGCTAAAGTCCTTGGGTAAGATGTGAACCAAGATTATGCCTGTCAACCCAGCAGCTGTGTAATTACGGACTTGGTAGGATAGATGTTACAGTGTGAATGTGCTAATCCTATGTGCTTATATAGTGGCTGCAATGAATTGTATGATCTCCGGCGAGTTGAAAAAAAGTATAAACGGCCGTTGTATCACTTTAGATATGTACCATAGGTAATAATTGTTGTGCAAAAAAGCTCTTTGATCACAGAGTGGAAAAGCGCTAAATAAAACACCAACGTTATTATTATTAATTAATTATTTATAGCTGTACGTTAGCTTTATTAATTTTAGGTATATTTTTGCAAGGTAGATGATTATTGGTATTTACACGAAATACATCGCACTGCTCTTTTACATGATCATTCTTTCTATAAATGAAATTATAAATTGATGAACAAAGACGTACATTTTGATTGACATGCTGTATAGAAAAACTCCCAGGAAGGGAAAGGTGAATCTGTTTGTGTGAAATGTTTAACTGAATGTACATAATTATTCAAATTCAGGGGATTCATTAATTTTTTAACGCAGACAAGAATAGATTGAAAGTATCTACGGGATTCACCAGAAATACATAAATACGTTCAAGGCTATGCAATTATGAAACAGCTCTTGTGGCACTACATATTTTCACGTTACAATTAGATTGGTTATGTGACAACAATGTATGATATTGCTGACTGACTGACTGACTGACTGACTGACTGACTGAAATTATGAAACACAGCTCTTGTGGCACTACATATTTTCACGTTACAATTAGCTTGCTTGTGTGACCACAATGTATGATATTGCTGACTAACTGACTGACTGAAATTATGAATCAGCTCGTGTGGCACTACATATTTTCACATTACAATTAGCTTGGTGTAACCACAATGTATGGTATTGCTGACTGATATACAGATCTATTTATGTATGAATGTATTGCTTTGTATCTTATTTGTCTCCATATTCCTAAATGATAACATAACATGTCTATACATTCATTCAGTATTGTATAATTTACGACAATGATGGGATGGTAAAAATACTGACCATTACTATCAAATATCAGCATACCCAGTGTTTCGAACAAAACGACAGACCTCAACAGTGTTTGTAGGAAAGGTAAAAACCCTTTGCAATGACTACCACTAGCGTAACGGAATAAGTCCATTCGCCACAGGACACTACATTTAGAGCATAGTTCTTCAAGCAACATTTGTCTAATTAACTGATTAAATATTGATAAAGCAAGTCTACACTTCGTAGAAAAGAGGCAAAATTTACAAAGCTAGTGAAAATTGATAAAATTGATAACTAGGTGTTTATATGAGGACTTCAATCTATTAGGAACTCTTTTATTTCAACTTGTTTTGAAGAGACATGTCCTACTTTCACACTTTTAATGTCATGTTAGTCAATAGTCACGTGAAGATATATCAATAATCTAAAGTATGATATTCAATTTACGTCTGAAATAAGAGAAATCCAATTTTTATTTGGCAAAGGAATAATAACCCTCGGTAAAAAAAAATTGTTTTTGAGTTTGCATATTATTGATTCTGATGATAAAATATTTCCAAAACTCCTATATTTGGTCGATTGAATTATGTGTGTTACGGTATAGTCAATACCATGATCGAAATTACTATACATTAACTTTTATCTCATATTGGTGCATTATACATTAAGAGTCATGCAGAGTTTGACACTAGTAAATGTTACATGCTCTATTTTTTTGGTAAAGTCGAACAACACATATTAATGTATTTAGTTGGTCCGTATTACCCATACAAAAACCAATTGTCAGCCACTCTATGAATAAAGTTGTATGACTTTAGTTGGCACAGAACAGCAAACCCTCGATATTTGCCAAAATTAATCGACGAAGATATTTCATATAAAACGGACGTTAGACAAACATAGCCTCGTAATAAAACATCACGTACCCTTGTTTCAATTACAATGTATCAATAGCTAACATCTTGCGATCACGAGGCAAAACAGCATCGATACCTAGAGCCCTCACTACCGTGTTGTAAAACATGTATGTGTATAATATTCACAATGTATCAATATGGCAAAACAAATTAAATTTTATTTGTGTCATATACGTAATTCATATTTATGGAAACTTGTTTTTAAATCTGAATTCATCGATATTTTATGACCAAATGATTTCTCAAGGAATCCCGTGTGCAGTCGATTTAATAAGCCCTGTTATTTGCCAATACATCGATTGACATAAACAATATATATTACATTCGCGTGATTTCTGGTCATTATTCTGCCATTTCCCAGCGTTTCCTATTTTTAGCTGTCCATTGAAATGTCGACTCCTTATATTCTAATATAAATTTCTGTAATGATGTAAGTAATATACGTAATTGACTCCCCCACTTTCTCTTCAAAGTAGTTTGCCGTTACCACAGCAAATTGTCGTCTCCATGACCATACTTCTTGTTGGGTAGTTGGGACTGGTAAAATGTTATCTTGACCTAGTTCTACATGCGAATACACAATTACGGACTTGATAGTGTGTAACATAAGATTATTAAACTTAGAGTCCTCATTATCGTCTCTTATCTGCCACACCCTTGACTTTATAATTTCCCTTTTCCCATCGCTGACCGGCATGGCTCATATTTAGCTGAAAGTTAAGTTTGATGTTTAATGTTGATTTACTAACTCCTAATTGGCTAATGTGCCTGTCAGTAACAGTGGTTACGCCTCCCTTAGGTACAAGCATTTAAGTTATGTTAACTGGCATACTTGAAATAGTGTATATTACGTTTTAAATTGATAACGAATCATACTCTCTCATATTTATAGGCAAGAAAGATGAGAGATTACAACCTATTTGTGACTATAATTTTGTCCTAGTTTGTACTTGTGTTACTGTAATTATATATTCTTATAATATGTTATACAAGTAATGGTGCACACTCCATCCTTCCGTTTTCAAATTACGTTTAGATGTAATAGCAAACTTCATAAGCAATATTCCTTGATGGATGGATTGATTGATGCATGGATTGATGGATGGATGGATGGATGGATGGATGGGTTGATGGATGAATGGGTGCATACACGTACGCACGCATGTATTTATGTACCATGTACGTACGGTTCAGTTAGGAAGCTATGTAAAACGAAACCTTGTAGTGACATTGAAACCGTACGGATGATAAAAGAGATATATGCATTTTGAAGTAAAGATTTACCAACAATCTCCCAACGTTATCAATAAATACAAGTAAAAGTGCTGTCACTGAAATCCAATTTATTATATGCTCTGCGAGTACATTGATCGATGTGTTAAACCGATTGAGATAATTCCTTTCTTATTTGGTAACCCTGCAAGCCATCTTCTATCAATCTCCACTTAATAATCCCCTGGCTATGATTTGATTAACAGGTGACAATAGCTGAGTTCATGTGAACTAATATAAACCACATACAGCAAAGTTATTTTCACAATTCAAACCTAATCAATCCTTAGATAAATGTAATTATAAAAAAGTTAAAGTTATATGCAGTCATTTCAAAACTATGGTTCACTTTATGAACTTAAATAAAAACATGGTATAGTGTGTTCATTTGAGAAATCACATATAGTGGTAGACAAGGCGCGCGCGCATACATCACAGTTGGTAACAGCGTGAATGACGGCTCCAAGGATCTAAGAAAATTTTCCGATTAAGTAAGACTTCAATTACTAAATTGCTATCAACGAATAGGAGAACGTTGATTGGTACGCAGACATCTAGTGCAGAATAAATCGACAAGTGTCGACGCGATGCTTACATCAACGAGAGAAAGAAAGGAGGCCTATCAACCTATCATCCAAGATTGAAACGTCAACGCTGTTCTACGCGTATCTAGGAAGAAAAGAGACTGGAGGGATAATTAAGCTCCTGTTCTCCATTAAGGAAAAGCTCAGTAACATATAAACAGATCCTATCAAGGAACATGAGAAAAAAAAACAGGTGACTGATATCGAATTGTCAGTAGAAAAAGCATATTTGTTTATTTATTTATTTATTTATTTATATTACACTCCCAAACTACAACACAATGTGGTACATTAAAAAGACAAGGAAAAGTACAATAAGACAAAAACAAATATCACATGCGTGCTTACGAATATATTAACATTGATTAAAACACTTTTAAGAAATGATTATAGGAAATGTGCAAAGAGTCAACGGTCGCATTATCTTTTAAATATGTAGGAATTGAATTCCAGAGAGTATATTCGCATAATGGAGAATATATCATCCATATTTCCAAGAATCGATAGGACAGTACAATATAATTACTTTAGAACGGTAAATTTTGAAACGAATACGACGTTTCGATCCGTCTACTACGGACCTTGATCACGCAATGACTTAATTATTCAGCGTTATTTTTTGTCTCTGAACTGACCAAGGATACCAACTACCATCAATTTATGAACATATTATTCCGCCAGTGCAGGGAGAAACATTAACGCTGAACATATCATATATCTTAGACTGTACCACAATTCAAGATGAAGTTTTACAAATATGGTTCACAAGTTAATTTATGATTTTCATGGATGGACGAGACAAATTTGCAAGAAACCTTCAACAACGAGAAAGAGTTTGGGCTAGGGAGGTATGAGAGTACAAAATATGTTTAGCATGAAAACAACAAAACTAACAACAACAAGAACAGCAACAATAATAACAATAACAACAACAACAACAACAACAACAACAACAACAACAACAACAAGCACAGAATAAAAACAAAAACACCGAATACGTATACATTGGTCAACTGCTTTTTAGACTAAGGATTTCCTTATCCCTGGACAACGTTTGTAGCTAACCACATAGAGGAAGTTGATGGTAATATTATCTTTAAATATAATTTTAATACCTAGTATCTTCACCTGAAGTGTCTAAGAGTGTCTAAACTCCTTGGCAGATGTGAGAAAGGTGTACAATGAAAGTAGATAGGGCGTCAATTTTCTACAATGACTTGGCACAGATTTGAATATTGAGAGTATCATTGATCACAACATAACACTGTGTCCTGGCAGGACATTCCTCGCAGCCTCCTTACTAATATAGATTTAAAAGGATTGGGATATTATTAGCTAAGCCAAAATGAAAACTGGCACATGACGAAGATGCAATGAATGAGATACGTCTTACATTTATTTAGAAGTTATTACTATAAGATTGGATACGATCTCATTAACAATGAACTCATTGAAAGAACTTTCATTTCTCCAAGAAGTCACAGAAAGGTAGAAGAGAAACTCAACTGGGGTCCACTGAATTGAAAACAAATGTACAAGTAATGCTCAAACTGTCAACATACAGCAAATGCAGAGAACCGTCTCCACAACACCCTGCACACAAATGTCAAACTACGCAGGTTAAACTCACAATGATTCAAAACAATTGTGTGCAGCTCTTGTCACTTTGCGGCAGAATCAATCGAACGTATTTTCTACTCTAGTAAACACTCAATATCCCTATGGAGAGCTCTACTTTTTCTTTAGGGATAAATCTTAGACTTAAATGCACCAACCAGTAACCTATGATTCCCTCTGTCCCAAAGTAATCGCTGTGGATAAATTTGTTAGTTTGCTAGTAAGAAAATTCATATTTTTGTAAACTGAAAGAAACGTTACCACATTTTGGAGAGTTTATATATCATATAAAACGATTTTGTTCAGAGTGAAAACGTTATTGCTCAGAAAAAACAACAAATGCTTCCTTGCCTAAAGAAGAAGACTCCCCTAAGTAAAAAAAACTAGTGTAAACTAGTAAGCAAATGTGTCTTTTACTGTTTTCTGTCAATGGAAATCAAAAGTGTAAAGCTTGGCAAGAATATGCATATCAATCTTTAAATCACAAAATACCAACAACAAAAACGAGTTCGTAATTCTAACTGATAATTTGAAACGGTACGTGACTAGAATGTTCAAATAGTGTGAGTTGTTCATGTTTTCGTATTCGTATCAATATATTTGTTAGCAAGTAACGGAACCTATTCAAATACATAGATGATATATTCAGGTGTATATTTTGGTCACCATAATCCCCATTTCATCTAACTCGTCGCAAACGTCAAATTCCTTTCCAACAGAAAAAAACACATGCTTAAATAGTCTACAACGTAAGGATATAATACGCATGTACATCATTTCTAAGAAAAGGTCAAATGATTATTATAATAGATATTTCGTTTCTTTACAAGGTTGAGTGTTGTTATAAAGCGATCTCAATTTTCAGATCGATAGAGGTAATCTTGCAATCCCATTGTCATTTTCCAAATAAACTAGTCACGGTGGCATTCCAAATGTCATTCGCCTACGCCATGTGTGCTCTTACAATAGCATTTACACATTTCACATGGACAGCTATTTTGTTATTTCAATAAAATAAACATGTTACAGGAAAGAACAAGTAAGATAAGACTGTAAAAAACAAGACTGTATAGTCAATAGACCAATTACAATCGATTGGGCAGTGATATGTAGATATTCAGATAATTTCTAAAATTGAATACATACTTAAGTTACATATGTGAGGGCTTTGAATTTATAAAAGTATCTTGTTCGTGTACAATATGATAAGACCTGTGATGTACTTCTTTATATACTGTTCGGAAAATACAACATTTATTTATACTTCAAATGAATACGCGTTTCACAAGTAAAGGAAAGAAGAGGCAACTTATTCTTGGTGCATCTTAATAAATAACACCGATTAACAGCTTTGAGTGTTAGAGTAGTAGTCGTCATATATATGCTAGCACCTTCAATTATGATCACCTGCCCTGTCAGTCATGCATTACGTCGTAAATAGCTTCTAGGATATTCTCTCATGTATTATACATATCAACTATGAACCAGTCATGTATATGTTACCATGACAGGTCTTGCCTATCAATTAATAACATATATTCATTTGTTGTTTGGGATCAACTCGCGATGAGGAATACAAGTCACAATTACTTAAGTCCCAGAGGCCTAGATTGTAAATTAATACCGCGTACCGATGGGTTTCTTTAAAATGGCTTGTCAATAAACAGGAACTAAAAGGTTTTTTCAATTGTTTAAATGGTCGCCATCCTAAGCAAATAATTTCGTTATCTTAAAAGGTTAAAAGAAAACAAATAAAATGCAATCTTAAATACAAATATATTACATTAGGGACTAATAATAACATGAACAAAATGTATGCAAATTAGTGCTTGGCAGGTTTTAATAGTTATATACGTATATAAAGACTTTCATGTTACGTGTCATTGTAAATCTTTTTCAGGAGACATTGATAAAGCGAATTAATTTTCTCCTGTCTCCCTATGAATACAAAGTTATTCACAAAATGAAAGTACTCTTTTAAGAATATTACAACAAACGTCATCGACCTTTGACCTCATAATCATATTGTTTCGTAAATGAAAATCAATATTCGAAAACGAAAGGACGCCAACAATAAATTAATATTGCTATTGCCAGCTGAGCTGTCAGTGCTACTTTACATTGTATCAAGTACGCTAAGATTTACCTGTATAAAGGAATTTCTAAACTTTGAATTATGCTTTATTTAAAGCACGTAGTTTCCTCTATTTTGTAACTTTGTTCCAGTCTTACAGATTTTATCACAATCAACCTGTTGTATTGATAATAGTACATCATTGCTGTATTCAGGGCCATATACTACATACAATAAGCTCTCCATGTTTAAGAAAGGTGGTTCATCGTATGTGTGGTGGAAATTAGATTTAAATGTCAGGATAGCTCTTTCTGAAAGTAAAGCGCCCACAGCAATAAATTAATATCAGGGCCATACTTGTCATCGGAAATTCAATAAATCATTCGTTTCCTTCGCCTTCTTAAAAGTCATTCGACAGCTCAACGATACTGTATATGTCCACCAAATGTTTCCTATGTTACCTTGCGTATAAGCGGCTACTTGAATACAACACTGCACAATACAGTCTTTATCGGATTGAGAGTGTACCTTAATACAAAAATGGAGGCACTGAGGAACATTCAAGCTTGTAGGTTTGCCATTCTTCACGATGAGTATCCATAGAAACGTGTACGGCGTTACTTGTTTTGCTGTCTATGTGATATGTATCCCTATCACTCATATAATCCGGCATACACAGACCATAAAGCTTAACGTGAATGAAGCTTAAAGGGGTTGATGTGTCTGTCTACCTTGCGGAATCATATCAATCATTTAAAGACGACACATAATGCCATTCTCTACGACTTACCGTGAATTTAATATCTCATATACTCTAGAATGTCCATCAGAACAATATAACGATTGGTCGAAATTTGACAATCGGGTTTATAATTTGAATACAATAAAATACCATATGTGACTGGATAATCCCTGCATATATCCTTGGTTGCAATACGTAAACATAGGAATGATAGTAATTGAAGATATTTAAATCAACTCGAGCATAGTTTGGAGTGGATGTATGGGAATTTTAATGTTAAGCACTCGTTCAAACCACACACACGCACACACACGCACGCACGCACACGCACGCACGCACGCACGCACACACACACACACACACACACACACACACACACACACACGTTGACTGTTACATAAGACATCTTTCTGTAAGCCCATTACAAATTTTAGTATGGTTATCTTTGCTGCTCACAATAGCTGTCGTCTGGAAACGTTGACCTTATCCATATAGTCTAAAAATAGCTGCTGTTAAGCTTATAAATGAATACATATACGACGGTTGCAATTTCTGTTGTTGCAGTTGTCACTGTTATGTTATGTTATGGTAACTAATAAAATTCACATTCAAAGAACAACAATAAACACCTGTTCAATGATGTCAAAATTTCCGAACTATCCATATCGTATATTCCTACAGTAAATGTATGTCTAGTGTAGAGTTAAGAATACTAAAGTAAAGTAATTATTCCAGCATAGATTTCGTCTATTTATAGAGTAACTGACCTGAGTTAACAAAATCAACACAATTGGACTACAGAGTTATTCACATTTAGTATGCATGTACATGTACTACTTCAATATTAACAACATCCATGTGGTTTTATGTAGCTTGTATGGTGCTCCAAATCTGTCTAGCTGTTTGGATATAACTTAAGATTTTCAGATAAAACGTTTGATGGGCATCTGAATGGATGTTCTAAATTCATCCTGCCCAGATTGCAACTAGGGTTTCGAGTCAACATCTAATGACCACACTTCCTATTCAGGCAATACCTACTAAATGCAAAACGAAGCACAATGGTATGCTCATTTGTCGAGTTTTCAGCACGTCAAATTTTGAATGTATCCGACTGGTGCATTTCGACAACCAGGATGTAGGTATGCAATTGTGTTAATAGTACACTTTGTTATAATTCCTCCTTTTACGAACGCCAAAGGCAAAATACAGAGCCGATAGAAAATATGTAAAACATATGGTGTTAAATTTCATTGCATTTATGGTCCATCAAAGACTACCAGATGGCCAACTGACTTCAATAAATTGACTTCTTTATAATAAAGGTCGTAGTCGCTACATCCTGCTATTTAATGCTAACCTGTATAGAAAATAATCAATCTCAACAAATACACAAACCATTTCGTAACAACGGTTTGCTGCTACGTATTTGATTTCTGTAAGTTCTAACTTAACGATTGGAACTAAAAATACCCAACAACGCAAGTTGTTGCAAAAATCGTTAACACCATCGAGTTGTTTAGATATCGAATCAAAAATAGCACAGGAGCTTGATAAAAATGTGCCGTTGCTTACAACAATAATTTTATATTTTAAACACCCTTTTTATAATTTATTTTTATTTTAACGTAAAATCACTACCTTTGATAAACAATATATATATAATGATCTCCCTCTCGAATGTAAAACCAAAACCTTTCTTATAGGCTTTTCCCAGGTATGTGTATGAATTGGTCTTATGTGGGCTTTCCTAAAACGACATTCAATGTTATGTAAACAGGATATTTACTCCGTTCATAACTAAATTATCACCTTACATTCTCGTAACATTAATACGATATCAGCCAAATCAAATTTGTCTCAATGAAATTATCATGAATAGAAGTAGAGAATATGTGTGCAGTAAAAATGTAAGTGATTAGTTACCTGTGCGTTAATAAAAACCACTATAGAACAGGCCACTTCTAGTTCATTGTAGTCATAAAGAGAAATAGCACCTTTGTGTTTATCAGTCGAGTCTTCCCTGACACAATGACATTGCACAGCGTTATTTTTCAGAAACAGTACATCTGGGTCTCACATACAGAGTGACTTTTATAAGTTAACTTAAAGGACACAGTTTCGTCATCATCCTGGCTGGGTACAGAGCACTATGTGCTAACCATGGACCAATGAATAATTATCTAGGTAGGTTAAATTAATGTTTTACACCGTTAATAAAACATGAAGATAGCGTAATCAAGTTTTTTTTTTATAGTAGATTGCTTTGTTGAGTATATTACTATTCTAACACACGTTATTTGCCTCATGGCGTTTTTAATCCGACTACAACCAATAACAATACACCGCTGTTCCTAACTGCAATGTGTTCTGGTAACTATAGTGGATGACAAAAATAAATAGTATTCTTTGCCATAGTTTTCGGAGAAAGCAAGATGACTGATAAAATATCAAAGGATGTGACCAACTTTATGTTCTTTGTAGAAATACCTATAGATATACATACGTATAGATATACACTATTCATAATACCATGCGTGAGACTGATGGTACTGGATCAAGTTTCTACTGTGAAGCATAATATTCATCTTGGAAGTTTCTAGGTATCTTAACGTACTTAAAAAACATTAGCCACACTGTCGCACAATACCCCTCCCCTCCCTCATTCTGCATACAAATAACACACACATACACACAACATGTCCTATTGTATATTATAATTATTATATTTGTATGTAATCATGCTCAATGAACTGTAGTGTTAAACACTTTTCTAAAACCCTTCGAGATAAATAAATCTCACAGGGAAAATAATCTCTGGTATAATAAAATGCATAATCCTGCTCACACAAAATTGAACGTGGTTTTAGGAAAGACCCAAATAAAGCCAAAATAATACACGTGCTTGGGAAGAGTCTATACAAAATTAAAGCAGTACAAATACCGAGCGAGCCCAACACTGGCTTCATCTCATCCCTCACACCTCATCCAAGACCGGTACTTTTCACGACATGGTAATATTCTCTTTTTTATAGGTCCTCCTTCTTCGACGCAAATTAATTCGATAGCTGTAGTTAGATACTGTAATAAGTGTAAGTCATTTTAAGGTTGTTTAGTCTAAGACCCAAACTTCCTTGTTTCAAAGATGTTGTCAGTAAGTGGGCCTAGCAGATTTATATAACATTGGCATATATAACCATAGCTGTGTGTGGGATGAGATTAATCACTTTGAGGTAGTGCATTGACAGTTTGTCATCAGCTATATAACATTTTCTTACTTCATCATAACGTCACGTGACTTACTCTCCCCAATTAGTATCCCTAACCTATAATATATATTTCCTTTCAAATTAACAATTTATTAAAATGAAGTTTGCAATATGTTGATTGATTCTCTAAGCCTCTTCCTGTCTCTAATAATGAAACCAGATATGATGACGTTCAATAATATATATGGAGAAGAGACCAACAACGTTTTATATAAATGAAGGCAATATAAACAATGACAATGGAATCTCGATACATGGCGTCATATAAACCTGCTTACGTCAGCATAAAAAATGTAGAAACGGAATGAATTATGAATAGAGATTTAACGATTTTTGTCATACGTTATATTAAAGTACTTTTGAGTTTGAATATAATATGTGCTAACTGCCATTTAAAGAATAAGCTTAAAACACAACCTTGATATTCAGTAGAATAACACTTTATGTAATATATCATCAAATATCTTATGTATTGCTTTAAAATTCATGGTCAATTGAGTATAAACGCAGTAAAAAAATCTATGAAATGCTAACATCAGTGATGTAAATAAATCATCGAACCTCATTTTAGAGATGAGTCAATCCAGGTCATAAATGAATCATTACAATAAAATCCCTGCCTTATAAACGCAAACTCTTTCATCACTTTGAAGTCATTAACCATTACAATGTATGTATGTATTATGTATGTATGTATGTATGTATGTATGTATGTATGTATGTATGCATGTGTGTGTCTGTGTGTGTGTGTGTGTGTGTGTGTGTGTGTGTGTGTGCATGTGTGCATGTATGTGCATGCACGCGTATGTGAATGTTAACTGTAAATAGAACAATACAACGTGTGGTAAAATTGCAATTCTTTCCCAAAATATGTGACTGTCCTTATTCCAATAAATGTGGTGAACGTGGGGATGATTTTATAGTTCTGTGCCTCGCGTATTAATTTTAATTCTTGTACGATTCATTCACTACACTCTAGAAAATGTGAACGACGGTTCATTACGAAAGAAAACAATCAAAACGCGTTGGGCAAAATACAACAACAAATAATCATGGCTAATGGTATTAAAGTTACACGATTCATTATGGTAAACAATAGAAATACAATATTAATTCCCTCTTTGTCCCTTTGTATACTCCCTGAACTTGTTAATATACACGACAATAGATGCCAGTAATACTAATAACATTCAAAGCCAGAATTAATGGCTAATGTATTACGTATGAAACATGTGTATCACCATACGTAAGAAAAAATAGTAAGAAAAAAGAACCAGACTGGTGCGTTATTCTTACTATATAACATAAAAAGGGAGAGTTAATGTGAGAATGTTAAACTTTCCAAAGTGTCATAACGCTTACAAACAAAACGGGTACAATGAATATTCTCACCTTGTTTAGACGATCAAGGTAACATAAATAATCCTTGTCTTTGTAACATGACTATGTATAAGTAGATGAAAACATTTCCTGGCGCTATCGTAAGAATCTTCTTTGTAGTATTTGTGACGTATCTCAAACGTTTTCTCTAAAGATAAGGCAAGAAATGAGATACAGTGAGATAAATACACTTCATACTAATTGACACTGTGACGTCAGAACTGTTGCAAGCAGACGATATTTCAGTTCCCGCGTTGGAGTTAATGTTTACACGAAATTATTGCAACGCGATTACACTTTTCAACTGATCAGAAGGAAGCGATGATCCCATATGTGCATTTACTAGCTTCCTGCGCTATCTACTGCAAATTCTGTAGACTCATACAGTTTTCGTTAACGTCAGCCTACATGGTTGCCATGGCAGCAAATGTCTACATTTAATGAACTATAGTGAATTGAGAACGAGAAAATCAGGGAGATTTAATCCACGGCTATACACTTAGGATTGTAATCAGATAAAAGGTACAGAATTCGTGCCCTGCCATCAATCTTATCTGCAAGGGCAACACGACCCCTTGTTTACATAAAGTACACGGCGACAAACTATTTTGCCCGGAGAGCTGACCTTTTTCAGGATTTCGATATCGAGGTTCGTATAGCCAACAGATATGTATAGTCTGGTGAGCAATGGGAAAAAGAAATAACGCAAGTAAGGGATGCTCATTTTTTTTATTTTAACATTTGCACATATGATAAGTGTGATGTGTACCTGTTTGTCTGGTGTCTGTGTATGTATGTATGTATGTATGTATGTATGTATGTATGTGTGTATGTATGTACTGTGTGTGTATGTATGTGTGTGTGTTGTGCAATCATATCTCAATATTGTTTAAAATAACAAAAAACACAAAATCATCAAACGAACATATTATGACAAACATAGACAGGCAGTCAACGGTAAATCATGACAATTATCATTTAAACGTAAAACGTAAGTATAACAATAAAACACTATGCAAGCTAAAATGAGCTACATTATTTCAGCCTCCATGATAAATGTCTTTAAAATATAAGCTTACGAGTTAATATTCTAGAAGGTTAGTTCATCATTCATTTGCGATATTTCATTAGGGTTACGCAATAAGTGGTCTGCACGGTTGATTGCAACGTAAATTTGTCTAATATTTATCGTAAAATGTTTCATTGGCAGTTTTGTAAGGCCTCTATTATAAACGTTTTGATTAACATTTCAAATAAGCAACTATAACTATGTGTGGGGGTTACTTTAACAAACTATCATCAACGTACAGCAAACTGCTGACTGCAGTTAATTGTCATGGTATACACCTATCTATACACAGCAAGCTGCTGACTGCAGTTAATTGTCATGGTATACACCTATCTATACACAGCAAAGTGTTAACTGCAGTTAATTG
Source organism: Glandiceps talaboti (assembly GCF_964340395.1). Lineage (NCBI taxonomy): Eukaryota > Metazoa > Hemichordata > Enteropneusta > Spengelidae > Glandiceps > Glandiceps talaboti. The sequence goes on along the minus strand of NC_135556.1, from coordinate 4,088,080 downwards.
TCATGGTACACACCTATCTATACACAGCAAACTGCTGACTGCAGTTAATTGTCATGGTATACACCTATCTATACACAGCAAACTTTTGACTGCAGTTAATTGTCATGGTATACACCTATCTATAGACAGCAAACTGCTGACTGCAGTTAATTGTCATGGTATACACCTATCTATACACAGCAAACTGCTGACTACAGATAATTGTCATGGTATACACCTATCTATAGAACGCAAGATGTTGACAACAGTTAATTGTCATGGTACACACCTTCTATAGAAAGCAAACTGTTGACAGCAGTTAATTGTCAAACACATATCTATAGACAACACACTGTTGAATTCAGTTAATTGTCATGCTATACACCTATCTGTAGACAGCAAACTGATGACTGCAATTAATTGTCATGGTATACACCTATCTATAGACAGCAAACTGCTGACTGCAGTTAATTGTCATGGTATACACCTATCTATAGACAGCAAACTGTTGGCTGCAGTTAATTGTCATGGTATACACCTATCTATAGACAGCAAACTGTGTACTGCAGTTAATTGTCATGGTATACACCTATCTATAGAC
>NC_135556.1:4060000-4082500 GCF_964340395.1 Glandiceps talaboti | reverse complement strand
AATGGCTAGTCTAGGAATTTACAAATTAGGGATCTTTTCCTAAACCCATGGAATGGATTGAGCTTGTAAGCATTCATCTCGGAAATGGCTTTCAGGCCTTGATGTCTATATAAGGTTTGAAATTACACCATGGTGGGTTTTTCAAGGAATACTTTATACACGAACGACACGACACGACACGACACGACAACAAACGTGTGTTCTACCTAACAGTAAATATTGAACTGTTGGGCAGTCCTTCCCCGATGTTGTGTTTTATCTGTCAGTCCTATCACATCATTGTTAGACAGCTACTGTGATTATGATAACATTCATACTGGCTGAGTTTTATGTCCTTTCATTACAATCACTGAATATTTTACATTATCCTGAGATATAGCGCCAGTCTGTCTGATATCAGTATACTCGTTTAAATATATATCTCTCCAAGTAGCTTATGGGATCCTGAGGCTCTGACGATTGTCATTTCTTAATCATCTTAGACACAAAACAAGCATGTCTTGGAATTACGTAATTTCATTGAAAGATTAATATCTATAGATGTAATGTCAATGGGGTAATGATTTCTATATGAGCGAAACTAATTCTAAACATGTTATTTTAAGAATCGTGATGATTATTCTTTTAGCTTTGTGTGGGCGATAAAATCAATGCATTATAAAGTGAAAATGTTATGAAAGATAAGATTTATTCATTCATTTTAAATTTCTTAAAGGTTTACATTGAGATGCGTGTTTTGGAAGACAGTATTGCAAAACACATAAGGATTAATCATTAATTACTTAGTTTACCGTCCTTAAATTTCCCCAAAACCTACCAGGCTGACAGGCAAAAACACAGAAAAATAACACAATGCTAGCATGCCGTGTAAAATTCACTTTTCTGGTGATTAATACTTAATCTATCATTCTTATTAGGCTGGTCAAATATCAATGTCAATATCCAAAGTTTAGACAACTATTTAGAAATATGTGTAGTTATTCTGAAGAAATTTGAACACTCTTTCCATGTACAGTCGTATAATTTATGGCCTAACGCGGAAAGCTTGAGCAAAACGAAATATGTCTGTTCTTTCTAAATCTACCAACAAACCTACCTGCAAGCGGACGAACGGCAAACAAGGAATTTAATTGATAACGTGTCATTTAACTTTACATGCGTTACTAAATAAATGACTGATAAGTATGCAACATCCTTGCATCACAAATGACATAAAGAGGTGTAGATTTCTTTTGCATTTTTGACTACAATAACACATCAGTGACTTTTGTTATAAAGTATAAGTTTGTCATTTCTAATACGTTTATTTTATACTAATTTACGACCAACCATATCGCTGATCAATTTAATCTTTACGTTTTCAATGTCTGAGGTGAAAATTGGCAAACCTTTTTCAAATGGCATTCTCACATAACTAGGTTGCTATTTATATTGCATAAGTCATATACTTTCATCAAATTGTCTTGAAGATTTTACGCACTTGGCATTGGCATCATGTCAATACCAAAGTAATTAAGTACTGAACTTGCCATTCAACACACACGCTTCACTACTCGCCACGGGGGTATGCCCGTAGCCTTGTATTTGCAATCCCATTACATAGGATTACTTTACGAGAACTGTTCATTAGGAATTATAAGTCTCTGTAACAGATCCAATCTCCAGCGTCTAAGACGGAAACTATGATAAACCATGCCTAGTATTAATGTCATTAAATGCTTCACTCTCCAAGCTTTTGACTTTTATGTAGTAATGGATATTGACTTGTATTGAGTAGAGGATGACCTTGCAAATATAGGGTCATATACCACGTTTAGGGGTATCAACAGTTTGTATTTGGCACGATGACGTTGAAATTGACAAAACCCTTTAAACCAAGAATTGTCATCAGTGTCATCTGAGGGTTATGGTTTGTCTAGGGAGCTGTACCTAGTCTGAGGTCGTAGCTAGTACAGAGGAATCGCACGAAAGGTAACATTCATCACCTCTGCATCCCGTGAGTTCTCTAACGATACGAGAAATAAACGTATTCACGTTTGATATAAACCAAATGCTGTACACTGGGGTTGGAAATTCTGCGTGTGAGCATTGGTGTTTGTATCTATTATTTCTACCTTACAGGTCGAATGGTATCGTCATCTTCATTCCATACAGATTAGTTGGAAACAATAGACAAACTGATAGATAGGGATACTGATTACATCAGGGAGAAACAAGACAGACTGATAGATAGGGGCACTGATGACATCAGGTAGAAACAATATACAGACTGATAGATAGGGGCACTGGTGACATCAGGTAGAAACAATAGACAGACTGATAGATAGGGGCACTGATGACATCATATAAACACAATAGACAGACTGATAGATAGGGGTACTGATGACATCAGGTAGAAACAATAGACAGACTGATATATATATGGGCACTGATGACATCAGATAAACACAATAGACAGACTGATAGATAGGGGTACTGATGACATCAGGTAGAAACAATAGACAGACTGATATATATATGGGCACTGATGACATCAGATAAACACAATAGACAGACTGATAGATAGGGGTACTGATGACATCAGGTAGAAACAATAGACAGACTGATAGATAGAGGTACTGATGACATCAGATAAACACAATAGACAGACTGATAGATAGAGGCACCGGTGACATCAGGTAGAAACAATAGACAGACTGATAGATAGGGGCACTGATGACATCAGGTAGAAACAATAGACAGACTGATAGATAGGGGTACTGATGACATCAGATAGAAACAATAGACAGACTGATAGATAGAGGTACTGATGACATCATATAAAATAATAGACAGACTGATAGATAGGGTTACTGGTGACATCAGATAGACACAATAGACAGACTGATAGATAGAGGTACTGATGACATCATATAAAACAATAGACAGACTGATAGATAGGGTTACTGGTGACACAAATAGGTAATTAGGCACCTCGATTGATTGTGTCCCACAATTCCCTTTCCCAGTATACATTGGTCGATTCTTGGCTAATAACTTCATTTATATTTATTTTATAGAGAAGTCGCGCGATTCAGAGGTGGTGAAAATGTCTTTCGTTATTTACTTGACATCAACTGAAACAGTTAGGACGTAGTCGGTATCTCCTTTGCCCCCCTTAAAGTATTAAACTGTTATACCCTTCTACGTAAATTGCATTTCCATACTATTTAGACAAGTGCAACAACCCTCGAGTAATCCCACTGGGTTTTTTTTGTACATTTACAACGGTTTTCAATGTAAGCGTAATAGACAAGCCAGGGATCACAATGTTAATCCTCATCTGTTTTTACGTGAATTGAATAACAAATAGTCAACAAATGACGATATCAGCTCTGACGTCATACGGCAAAATAATATGCATAATGAACTACCAATAACATCCGGAAGTCAGTTGCGATCCTAAATCCGCACTATGAATAGGAATTATTATCTTTCAAAATCGTTCAATTCTGGAATGGACTAATTGATTGGGATGTTCATTTCGTCGTGATCCATTAGCTAAATCTTACAGATTTAATGCAAATCACATCTGTGGACAAACCAATTTCTTCAAACTGTCAATATCGATTTATTTCCCTAAATTACGGAGTGTAACTGAAATAAAAATGGGTCGCATTTCTTGAGTTCTCACTGAACTGAAAATGACTCAGTAATAACTGAGAAAAGTACGAATGTGTTTACACCAAACCACGTGAATACAATAATGTCCTACTTTGCAAATATAATTCTGTAAATTCCATTTTCCGCGATCTCCCCGGTCTTTTGAGTAGAGTGATTAACGCATAATTATATTAGCTTACGACATTATTGTTACAGGCAGTGTTTCTTCCTTGTCAGTGTTTTTAAAGGACACCTTTGATGTTTGATTTGCTCTTTTATAGGTGTTGTTATTAAGTATGGGAGATGAGCTCAATTTCAGCTTCCTTTATGTCCGTCGTTGACACCATGAACCTGGACTTTTGTGGTGGCAATGGTTACATTGAGCATCATAACATCCGATATGTTATGATATATCCAACCACTAACACGGACCAAAATGAACTGAACTAACCTTTAAGACTTGTATTTTGTTAAAAGTAAAAAGACATTGAAAGACATGGGTTCCACATGATATGTATGTGCACACTACCTATGGCATGCAAAAGCATTCCATTGCTTCATTCGACATGATACATTTCAGTACGTTATTACGTTATTACACAATTTCACTGCGTCATCACAATTTCAGTAAGTCATTACACAATTTCATTAAGTCATTACACAATTTCACTAAGTCATTACACAATTTCAGTAAGTCATTACACAATTTCACTAAGTCATTACACAATTTCACTGCATCATTACACAATTTCAGTAAGTCATTACACAATTTCACTAAGTCATTACACAATTTCAGTAAGTCATTACACAATTTCACTAAGTCATTACACAATTTCACTAAGTCATTACACAATTTCAGTAAGACATTACACAATTTCACTAAGACATTACACAATTTCACTAAGTCATTCCACAATTTCACTAAGTCATTACACAATTTCACTGAGTCATTACACAATTTCACTGAGTCATTACACAATTTCACTAAGTCATTACACAATTTCACTGAGTCATTACACAATTTCACTACGTCATTACACAATTTCAGTAAGTCATTATACAATTTCACTGAGTCATTACACAATTTCACTAAGTCATTACACAATTTCACTGAGTCATAAACAATTTCACTACGTCATTACACAAATTCACTGAGTCATTACACAATTTCAGTAATTCATTACACAATTTCAGTAAGTCATTACACAATTTCACTAAGTCATTACACAATTCCACCGAGTCATTACACAATTTCAGTAAGTCATTATACAATTTCACTGAGTCATTACACAATTTCATTAAGTCATTACACAATTTCACTAAGTCATTACACAATTTCACTAAGTCATTACACAATTTCACTGCGTCATTACACAATTTCATTAAGTCATTACACAATTTCACTAAGTCATTACACAATTTCACTAAGTCATTACACAATTTCACTAAGTCATTACACAATTTCACTGTCATTACACAATTTCACTGAGTCATTACACAATTTCACTGAGTCATTACACAATTTCACTAAGTCATTACACAATTTCAGTAAGTCATTATACAGTTTCACTGAGTCATTACACATTTTCACTAAGTCATTATACAATTTCACTGAGTCATTACACAATTTCACTACGTCATTACACAATTTCAGTAAGTCATTATACAATTTCAGTAAGTCATTACACAATTTCACTAAGTCATTACACAATTTCACTGCATCATTACACAATTTCAGTAAGTCATTACACAATTTCACTAAGTCATTACACAATTTCAGTAAGTCATTACACAATTTCACTAAGTCATTACACAATTTCACTAAGTCATTACACAATTTCAGTAAGACATTACACAATTTCACTAAGACATTACACAATTTCACTAAGTCATTCCACAATTTCACTAAGTCATTACACAATTTCACTGAGTCATTACACAATTTCACTGAGTCATTACACAATTTCACTAAGTCATTACACAATTTCACTGAGTCATTACACAATTTCACTACGTCATTACACAATTTCAGTAAGTCATTATACAATTTCACTGAGTCATTACACAATTTCACTAAGTCATTACACAATTTCACTGAGTCATAAACAATTTCACTACGTCATTACACAAATTCACTGAGTCATTACACAATTTCAGTAATTCATTACACAATTTCAGTAAGTCATTACACAATTTCACTAAGTCATTACACAATTCCACCGAGTCATTACACAATTTCAGTAAGTCATTATACAATTTCACTGAGTCATTACACAATTTCATTAAGTCATTACACAATTTCACTAAGTCATTACACAATTTCACTAAGTCATTACACAATTTCACTGCGTCATTACACAATTTCATTAAGTCATTACACAATTTCACTAAGTCATTACACAATTTCACTAAGTCATTACACAATTTCACTAAGTCATTACACAATTTCACTGTCATTACACAATTTCACTGAGTCATTACACAATTTCACTGAGTCATTACACAATTTCACTAAGTCATTACACAATTTCAGTAAGTCATTATACAGTTTCACTGAGTCATTACACATTTTCACTAAGTCATTATACAATTTCACTGAGTCATTACACAATTTCACTACGTCATTACACAATTTCAGTAAGTCATTATACAATTTCACTAAGTCATTACACAATTTCACTAAGTCATTACACAATTTCACTGAGTCATAAACAATTCCACTACGTCATTACACAAATTCACTGAGTCATTACACAATTTCAGTAATTCATTACACAATTTCAGTAAGTCATTACACAATTTCACTAAGTCATTACACAATTCCACTAAGTCATTACACAATTTCACTAAGTCATTACACAATTCCACTAAGTCATTACACAATTTCACTGAGTCATTACACAATTTCACTAAGTCATTACACAATTCCACTAAGTCATTACACAATTTCACTAAGTCATTACACAATTCCACTAAGTCATTACACAATTTCACTGAGTCATTACACAATTTCATTAAGTCATTACACAATTTCACTAAGTCATTACACAATTTCACTAAGTCATTACACAATCCCACTAAGTCATTACACAATTTCACTAAGTCATTACACAATTCCACTAAGTCATTACACAATTTCACTGAGTCATTACACAATTTCATTGAGTCATTACACAATTTCACTAAGTCATTACACAATTTCACTAAGTCATTACACAATTCCACTAAGTCATTATACAATTTCACTGAGTCATTACACAATTTCACTGAGTCATTACATAATTTCACTAAGTCATTACACAATTTCACTGAGTCATTACACAATTTCACTAAGTCATTACACAATTTCACTAAGTCATTACATAATTTCACTAAGTCATTATACTTTTCAGTTAGTCAGTAGACATTTTCAGCTAGTCATTACACAATCACTAAGGCATTATGCAATTTTAGTAAGTCATTACGTAAGTTCACTAACTTATTACAGAATTTCATTAGGTCATCATAATATAAGTTCAAGTTTAGTTTATTTTAGTACTAGGACCTCAAGCTGTAACAAAATGCGTGGAAAAGTATCTTTGACTTTATAAAACTCAGACTACATACAGAAATCAAACTAAAGTTACAATCTCGATAACACTGGTAACATGTAACGTACATCTTCTGAGTGCCTTCAATGCATTCATACACTTTGCATAAGTCAATATACAGTTTTAATGAGCAATAACACAATGTCAATAGATTATTATACAATTTGCATAAGATTTTTCACAGTTTTACTAAATAATATATATCTCAATCTCAGTAGATTGTTATACAACTTTGCATAAGTCAGTACACAGTTTTACTAAGTAATACCACAATGTCAATAGATTATAGTAGAATTTACATAAGCCATTACACAGTTTTACTGGGTAATATCACAATGACCAATGTCAGTAGATTGTAATAAAATTTGCATAAGTCATAAATACAGTAACTAAATAATATCACAATAAATTGTAATACAATTTAAATTGAAAAAACATTTTCCAGACTTACATAGAATGATTAAGGACATTGTTTTACAAATGAGGTTGTTTAATATTACTCAGTATGGTTTATAGTATTTTGTTTTGTCTTGTAACATCCCATATATCTGGCATAACTACCCATCTATATGACGAAACTTTGCATATCACTGACGGCACCAGACATATATCTGAAGGCACTACCCATATACCTGACGTAACTACACATATGTATGACGAAACCTCGCATATTGCTGACGGCACTACACATTTGTCTGAAGGCACTCCACATGTATCTGGCGTTACTTTGCATATTTGTGACATAACGACACATACAGCTAACGAAAGTACACATGTAGCTGACGTTACTACATATATATATCTGACGTAACTATGCACATAGCTGACGTTACTACACACATATATAACGTAACTATGCACATAGCTGACGTTACTACACACATATATAACGTAACTATGCACATAGCTGACGTTACTACACACATATATAACGTAACTATGCACATAGCTGACGTTACTACACACATATATAACGTAACTATGCACATAGCTGACGTTACTACACACATGTATAACGTAACTATGCACATAGCTGACGTTACTACACACATATATAACGTAACTATGCACATAGCTGACGTTACTACACATATATATAACGTAACTATGCACATAGCTGACGTTACTACACATATATATAACGTAACTATGCACATAGCTGACGTTACTACACATATATATAACGTAACTATGTACATAGCTGACGGCACTATATATATTTGACTATTTGACGTATTACTATGCACATAGTTGACGGCACTACACATATATCTGATGTAACTATGCACATACCTGATGGCACTACACATACATCTGACACAGTTTCACATATCGTTGACATAGCTACACAATACACCTGACATAAGTACACGTGTAGCTGACGTTATATCTGACGCAACTACACATGTGACAAGCTATGTGACAATGATTAGTTGGCGTTACTACCAAACCTCTTAATTCAAAAGTATACTTTGTTCATTCTAGATTAAAGTACACTCCTTTTTCAAGCAATTACCAAATTGATGTTTTCACTTGATTTCATTTGGATAAGTAGTATTGCTTCTGCATATTTGTAGACTTATCCAGGGCCTTCAACAGGAATTAAATATACAAGGTGGGGAACCGCAGTTCGTGATGAATTAAAGCCCTTTGCAACACGACATACATGTAATTGAAAGAATATCTGCTTAATATAACTTGTAATGTTAATTGAGGTCGTGTACTGCAGAGGTCAAAAGTCAATCTGCAAGCTTTATTTCCTTTCTGAACCCTAAGAATAATGATTTCAAAGATAACATAATCCAGCTTAAGCGCAAACACTGACCTCTGTGTTTCGAGAACAATTCTTTGTTGACGGAGAGCATTAATTTTTCACATGGTTGACGTTCCGGTTTCCCACATCTCTTTGTGTTTCTACGGGAATAGGTCCCGTCGAACATTTAAAAAAATATGCATATCGTCAGAAATTGTACTTAACGTGCAATTATATATGATGAACGAAAGTCGGATATTTTCTGGCTTTATTATATAACTAGTTATCTATTTTCAAAACACCATGTATAATGAAAATCGTCCTACTGGATACACTTTATTGCCTCAGTTGTTCTAGTAGATAGGTAGAAGCAGTTTTACTGTCTGTATACAGTAGGAGTCTACTTGACAACAACAGTACTGTCTATTTCATGACTGCGGACAGGAAGCTATTTATAATAGGCTCAGAATACATGTCAGTTATGCCGAAACTAGTAAAGTGGGTGTCTTAAAAATATGAAGAACACAGATATACTGTTCTTGTGTTTTGAATTCAGTATTACCTTGAATGCACACACACACACATATATATATAGACAGAGGAAGTATATGTAATCTGGTTGAATGATGTAAATGTTTGTCTTGGGTAGAAATGTTCTCAGTCTTGTCTCTGTTGAAACCGCTTCCTATCTCAAGAAACACAGAAAGATACTCAACATAAACAAGACTCCAAAATCGATTACATTCCCACTGTGTTCAGACATTAAAGCTGCTGATACACATCTACTAAAGCAACAACAGTGGCAATAACGTCGTGCAAGATGGTAGAATAAGACGATAAACTTGCATGAACAGTTTACAATCTTAAAAATCGTACATCATGCTGCATACACATTTCAAAATGTTCTATGTTTCTGAAATGGTATATAAATCTATGAATACGTCAAGAGTTGCGTTACATATATCAAAACATAATACATCATTAACTATTTGTCATAGTTTGCCAGTTCGTTGAGTTGATGTTTTTGAGTTTCCTATATATAACGTGTTTTTCACACGTCACACCTTGCATCTATGCGTGGACTTATTAACTGCATGTATTACGTCATACTTAGGTAAATACAATTTTTACCAATTTATAAATACTGTAACATTCCCGTCATAGCTTATCATCGGGTAAACAATTTAATGTAGCAATGAAATTGATAAAGGTAATAACTAGTCTAGCGAGTCAGAGCATGAGTTACCATTACCGTAAAGAAAATTAACATTTAGTTAGCGAGTTAGCAAAGGGAAATTAAAGTTAAAAGAGTATAACTTACTTAGTTTACAAATCCAGGAATCTAAATTATTATGTGGTTTGGCCGACGTCAATATGTGTACAAACGTAAACAACGAGGCGTGGATATTAATATAAAACTAACATATGATTGGCATGGCGTCCAAAAATCACTTCGAAACAGAATACTACTACCATATGATTGGTGTAACATCTATGAATACACCAAAACAGAATATATTACTGCCATGTGATTGGTAGCTGTCAGTTTGTCTGAGTGACGTCGATTATATCATTATTTATATGATATTCTCAGGGTCGTTGACTTCACTTTCATGGTACAATGTTATTAAATCATGTAAATACACGCAACTATAAATGATCGACTAGGTAGAAGAATAGGGAAGCCAATACAATACTTACATATTAATTAACAAATTAATGAATTGTGCACATTTGCGATATGGCGTAGACGTTATTCAAAAGGAGTCACACATACATGTGTACATACATACATACATACATACATACATACATGATACATACATACATACATACATACATACATACATTTTCTGATGCATCCACCTTTTTATTTGGGCCGGTGGTCGTGAAACGCAAATAAAACCTACTACTAATAAATACATACATACATACATACATACATACATACATACATACATACATACACACATACATACATACATACATACATACATACATACATACATACATACATACATACATACATACATACGTACGTACGTACGTACAGTTCAACTCATAACGAAATCTTGTGGTTTCCATGGCGATAGCTTTAGACCCATATAGTATTGAACAGTACAACTGCGAATAGAGAGTCATTCATTAACATAATTAAAAAAACGACGCAGCCTTAAGCAGAGAATAAACGTCATTTGTCATATCACGGTCTTATGATGTGTCTTATTGATCATACTGGTGCCCTTCACATGTTAAGTTACATCGACGGTTCATTACACGCGGAAAAAAATTACATGTAGGAGAAATAATTTTCGAAGAGGATCAGAGTTCAACAAACCAATTCCCTGAGCTTTGACACAGTAAAGTATGAATATATTTGTTTGCTCAAAAATGTGTTTGATGAGCATGATTTCTGAGTTGGCAAATGACAGTTAGAAGTAATACCGAATAGACATCTTTATCTGTAAAAAAAAAAATTACTGAAAAATATCACTTGAAAGTTCGCTGACACAGACAGAATGTTTGAAAGTTAACGGTAACCTTTTTTGAAACCTTTCAAACTGTCTACGAAAAGTGAATAAAAGATGACAAATTCCATTACAAATAAAATTAATTATTTTGGAGGAGTTGGGAATAGTTTATAGACGTGCTACCATTTATACAAACAAATAAATATATTCATGAATTATGATGTGTGTCTATTTCTTTGATGACCGATGCAAAACGAGAAAACAATCGTTTGGTCTTTGCTTTCCTGTCAATGAGATATGGTTCAGACAAAACTCTGTGTCTGACTTAAAACCCAATCATATCTCGCAATTATTAGCCAGCTATGGTCGCGGTGTACGGCTAATACCGCCAACCTCAAGACCCTATTTTAGACCCATTTTGACCAAAAACTAATACCCCATTGTACACCATAACATGTTGTCAGACAATCAAATTTTAGATCAAAATACATTTGTAGTAGTACAATATTAAGGAAGTATTGGATCGCACAAATGCAGTTTTCCCTCTGGTATTTTTTCGCTCACGAGACAACATTTTGGAGGGCAATTCATTTGGCAATGCACAGTTATGAAATGGAAATGACTTATAGACCACATTGTAGACCAAGTAAAATTGAAAATACTGTAGTCTAAGAATTGATCTCTCTTAGCCCCCCCCCCCTCAAAAACACCCCAAAGGGCCATATACGTATAGACAAATGGGGAGTAGCCATCTCCCCGGAGGATGATTATGAGACATTACACCCTTCACACGGATTAATCCATCTACATATTGGGCTACGTAAGAGCTATAGGCAGTGCAGTACACAAAGAACATAGCTAAGGGTCACTGACCTGTTCGTCGTTTATTGTTATTACAATTTACACTTTTTGTAATTTTCTCGATTAAACTGAACCATCATGTAAAGTACGGTGTATACCAATGAATAATTAAAATAATCCCATTTCGCTCTCGCCATCTCACATAAATAACCATTGTGTCACACATTGGAAGGGGTATTAAATATTTCCAGACTTGGAGAGAACGTCAGTCAAAATGTCTTGGTGTGTGTCGTTATTGTATTCAAGCTTTCTTCTCCACCGTAGTTATAGTCACGTAAAAATGTTAATTCTAAGGGACCGGTCAGTTTCTTTTGGCCGGGGGAGCGGAGGGTTGGGAGAGCGTCACCGTGTTTTTGAAATTGACAGTAGGGATGCCATACAGTTATGAAAATTGCGGATGGAATAAGTAAATCCTTTACTACAATGGCATATAGCCTTGTCTGAACTGACTGGTACATGACTTTGTATAATTTATTATTGCCGTTGTTTCTTACATAAATTCTTTAATATTACTTCACGTAAAATTTCAAACATACATATACATATACATATACATATACATATACATATACATATACAATATACATATATTATCTAGCTACCACACTAGTTACAGAACAAGTCATGTAAATGCTTGGCTGTTTCATAATTAATGCTTCACTTATATTGTTCTTTGGGGCAAAAGTGAACTTGAAAGTTTGGTAATGGTAATCTTCAGAGGTATTTTATAAAAGAAATTATCGTTCTATTCTTCAGTATGAAGAGTAGATGCACTTTCTATTTTGGACACTACATGTTATCGACACTTCAAATCACCACATCTCATCAGATTCCAGTTTCTATTAAGTATTATACACTAGGTATGACCACCTTAAGTTCTCTAACATACCAGTGACTTTACTATACATGCAATATTAATGCCACTGTACCAATGTTACGGGAAGCTAATTTAAAACGTATGTTATCTTTAGCTTCAAAAACTTTCGAAGCTTTGAAATATTACCTCAAAGGCTATGAATAATCTAAAAATTGCCTTTATAGAACCAAAACCCCTCGTCTGGTTCTAGATTTTGTTATAATAAATTTATTTGATATGTTATCACAATAAAACAACATGAACCAACTCGAAAGAAAGAGAGAAGAGATGAACTATGTATCACAAGATTTTGATATACAGGTATATCTCAGTACACGTATCTCGGGCTGCATAAAGCATTATTACTTAAATGTAGTAATTATGATGTGTTTGCCTCGTGCTACTTTTTGATCATTTCCGTTGAGACTGACATCAACATTTTATTTAAGTTCTGAAGGGAAATACAGGAAAGAAAACAATTCATTGAAAACGTAATTTTCTATATTGAAATAACAACTGCAAAATGTATTAATCTTTGAATAAGTAGTGTATGTGGAACGATGATGATTGCCAAGCCAGGAATTCTTTAGTCCGACTATCATCCTATGTTAGCAACGTTTACAAAATTAACCTGTGGTATGAGTGATCTGACACTTACTATAGAGGCTTTTTGAACACCAGATACCCACCATTCAGGGTCACCTTCAAATATTCATATCATCTCTTTGTCTTGTCAATGTATTAATGAGATGGACAATGATAGCTGGCAGACAGGTAGTATTCAGATATCATTTTATAACAAAAATTAGAAGAACTGATGCATTCATTCTATTGTTACACGCCATACAATCAATTGTTGCTAGAATTATAAATCGCTTTACACGTAGCATGACAGAGTACATTTACTTGCCGTTCTTATTTCTCTCCATTTGTTAATTTACACTGTCATTGTCATGGAAACGGTGACGTGTTCTGAGCTGATGCTTTGACATCATACTTTCTGATAGAACTTTTTTTATATTAGTAAATGCACTGTGGTATTTCAAACTAAGCACTGGCCCTATTGACATTATTACGCTATAAATGTTTTATACAATATAACATTACGGTATTCCTAAATCATAAATATTTTATACTAACTGAAAGTATGAGAAAATTTGGACAGAATTATCAGGAGACTATCATGTCTTTGCCTGTGGCAAAGGGTGTATGAGCTGCTCTACCAGATAGTTCTGTGTGAAGATGAAATGTGTGAATATGTAAACATAAAATATGTATGTGCATGCATGTATGTATGTATGTATGTATGTATGTATGTATGTATGTATATATGTATGTATGTATGTATGTATGTATGTATGTATGTATGTATGTATGTATGTATGTATGTATGTATGTGTCTCTGTCTCTCTGTCTCCCCGTCAGTCTCTCTGTGTAGGGATTCACGCCTAAGTTTGTTCTCAACGCCATAAAACCACCGTCACAGTGTATATCGTAACTATTAAACAAATAACAATGAATTGTTGTTTTCATGTTCACATACTGTAGATGATATAGGCGCCAATTCATGTGAATCTGTTATTGCCATCCACGCTGGCACGCTATCGACAACTAATGTCACATTACTGGTATCAATACACAATTGAATGTGCTCTCTTTTGTTTAGCTTAGTTTGTTATCTGTACATCATACCATCTGTTACTAAGTAAACATAGTCTGATGATAGCAGCTTTCAATTCTATATCGAATAAGAATGTTGTTCGCTTTTAGTCAGGTGCCCTAAGAGCGTATACAAATAGGGTGTAGATCCCATGGGTTATTATGCTATATTCATTACTTAATATATATTGATCATGCATTTCATGGCATTGTTAGACATAAAAGGTTGACTCCTATAATAAATATATATACCGTGCAGTAACCTTGATTTTTATCCGTTGTGTACATTTCTCTTCACTAATGGTCGACTTTCAAAAAGATCAATTTAGTAGAATACGGTCCCCGGTCAACGTATTGAAAGGATCGATCACCTAGTGCTCACTGTTCAAATACTATCTGCCATTAGTTTAGTATAAATTACTTACCTGCTGACACCAAACAGAGATAAACTATCGTCTATACAGAAACTATTGGATATTTTGTGCACAGGATGTCTTTGCCAGTTTCCTCACAGAGATTTTGTCCGTTATATATATATATATATATATATATATGTGTGTGTGTGTGTGTGTGTGTGTGTGTGTGTGTGTGTGTGTGTATTCCCCCCATCTCTGTCCCTCTACCTCTGTCCGTCTGTCTGTCTGTCTGTATGTCTGTATGTATGTATGTATGTATGTATGTATGTATGTATGTATGTATGTATGTATGTCTCTCTCTCTCTCTCTCTCTCTCTCTCTCTCTCTCTCTCTCTCTCTCTCTCTCTCTCTCTCTCTCTCTCTCTCTCTCTCTCTCTCTCTCTCTCTCTCTCTCTCTCTCTCTCTCTCTCTCACACCCGGCGGCAATAGTTCAGTTCTGTTACAATATTAACCATGCTCTCTGGTGTTTTCTCCAACGGACAAAAATCTGGTTGGCTGTTGAATCAATTCAACAGCTTCTCGATTAATTGCAACGTCATATCGACATCATATGCCTCAAATTCCCGGATACTTTTTTCTTGAAAGCAATTTTGAATGGATTAATACCGTATTTGGAGTCATGACCATGTTGACCTTCTCCAGTTGTTAAAAATTCCCATATGATCATTGTTCTTGTCTTTAATACTTTCAACTATGTCTTTCAATTCTCCAAGGAGTGTCTTGACCTAAAGTTCAAGCACAATACTAGCAAACTTAAATCTGCTCGGTTTGAGCGAAGACGGTGTCTCTGATGACATATTAATATTCACCTGTCAATTTCTAAATATTTACATATGCGTCATCTGCGACCACCCAGTTGTACAGAAGGTTATACCTTCACACATCTCGAAATATACAATTTACAAATTGTACAAAAATGTTACGGGCAATATATTTTGTCCTAAGTCCTTTTGACAAATGCTCCTTTTACCGGTCTATATGCATTTCAAAATAAAATGCAATTATTAATGTTTACAGTGTGTGAGTCAGTTATTGAAATGAGTAGTTCCCTGAAGGGGCAAATATTTACCTAAACTTTGTTGCGTGCGAAAACATTTCGATCGATATAAGAAAACCTATTATTTTCAATTCTATGTATGTAAATGTGTTTGGTCGACAAATCAATCAACCATTGTTGTGTTCTGTCATTACAATGATGATAAGTTTTACCACGCTCTTAATGTGTTCGTGATTGTTTTTTGTCAAGTGAAGGTCTAGACGTTCAGATTTCACACAAAAAACGAATACTAATTCGAAGACTCTATATTGAATTACGCACAACCCCATCATCATCATCATCATCATCATCATCATCATCATCATCATCAACATCATCATCATCATCATCATCATCATCATCGTCATCATCATCATCAACATCATCATCATCATCATCATCATCATCGTCATCATCATCACCACCATCATCATCATCATCCAAAAATTAAAATGATAAATTACGTGTAGAAAGTAGAGTAACAAATATCAAATCAGTATTCAGCAATAATAACGTTATAATTCTTCAATTGTGCATTTAATTTGTCAATTTCTTAAGACCAATCATTGCCCCAGGGTGTAATTGTGTTACAGTGTGTTACATAACATTTAATTGAAGTATGCGATTTCCTAATGCATTACTGTATACGTAATTCTAAGATCATAAATAATGACAATGTGATGAAATAGACAACCTTTTTATAATGTATTCCAATGACAATGAAATGGACAACTTGAGCTTCGCATCAATATATCTATGTCATTGTGGTATAGGGATAATGTGTTCACTCTGGGTAATCGATTTTCTGCCTGACTTAGATTAAGAAAACGGTTTTGAAAACTAGCTGTCTTTAGCTATCATTCTGCATCGTTTCATTAATGAATAAACGTGCTCGTACAGACTGAGCTTGACTCGTGATTCGTGATAGTTGGAACGACATGTCTATTTTCACTAAGTGCATCTTTAGTTGACTTAAACAAATCAAAATATACATATCAGAGCAAAGTCTGTTTAAAGTCCAGGATGTATATACTTTAGGTTGTTCCCTAATTTGACATGATGGGCTCGTCGTGTTTTTTTACCAATCATTATTTGCGCTGTGCTGATTGATGTGAGCAAGTTCAGCGAGACATATGGCATATATAGGGAGAAAAGGGTAATGTTTAGTGGCATGTTAACGGAGTGAACATACCGAACGTCATATTATTTTCTTTTCCACGGGTAGCACCGTCAAGAATATGTTAAGAAATTAAAAACTGTGCTTATTTAAAAGCGTATAAATGATATATAATTTGACAATGTGACTATTTTAATGGCTCGGTGCATGAACATTCAAACGTATTTAGAATTAGCTCCTAGGAGTTTATGCATATTAATTCAAGACGTTTGTTTGTATCCCTGACATGGCTAACGTAGTGAACGCCTTTTAAACATATATCACAGATAAAGGAGAGTTCGTGTTATTTGACGAGTTTCCATAGATACACGGCAGGTGTCGTTATCCATAACCTGACTGATGTGACAGTTCGTTATTTAAGGTGAAAACGCAATAAGACGAAGTGCTTTCTTGCTCTCCCAACACAATATGCAAGCACTCAGCGAGGCCTATATATCTTATTTTGAGATGTTGGTGGAAATACCTTAAATCAAATAAGGAATAATTGAGTTGTCCGTTGTAAGATACGTGTGTCTCTAGTATGTCTACATTAGCATTAGATTGTTTAATTCAAACACTCCCTATCAGTGGTTTTAATTTCTCAGCAGTAGATTTCTTTTCTGGGCATGTTTTAAAGACATGATTGCCTCGCTGCTCTTTTCGACATCTTTAATTTAGTCTGATTTACATCTCGTATGGCCTAACATTACCCTTGTGACCATATATAGATGGTTTCTCTACGCCAGGTTAATCAGCAAACGTGCGACAGTAGGGCTCTATTAAAGGTGAAGAGTTCAGACGAGGTATCCAACAGTTAATATCAGGAATGTACCTACCAAACCCGCTGAAATTAATCATTCAAAATTTCATCCAAAAGTCGAGTCAAACAGTGCCGAAATTGAATACAATGATACCACTTCCCTTAATCTGGATGTGCTATCTGTAAAGGAAATTAAAACTAAGACTGCTTTGTACCGTAAACTCTATAATCTAGATTGCGTCGTAAATTAAACACAGGATTACCCATTTTTATCGGATTTTACATCCCTTCTTCGTATGCAAGTAATCTAAGTGGAATTTTAATTTTTACTTTTATTTCTTTACAACATGAACACCGAGAAAGTCATGAGGAATGACAGAGACCCCTTGCAATGTCTAAAATCCAGACTTTGGGGATGGAAACTGAAGAAAAAGATTGAAAATGTTCATTATTTTCACCATTACTGATACTACACAGTCGTATCAGATCAGATCGCCTCCAACCCGGCTACAACAATAAACTAAATGATAAACAGGTGACTCCTCACATCATTGTGCTAAGTTTAAATGGAACCAGCCGATAATACCAAACATTATACTAGAGTGGAAAATCCACGGCCAATCTGTAATACAAGTCAGCCGATAATACCAAACATTATATTAGAGTGGAAAATCCACGGCCAATCTGTAATGGAAGATTTAAATTTGAAATAAGTGTTCAAAGATTGATGATAGTCGGTTGGAGAGGAATCGGTGAATTAGCACATCGACTTTCCACAATGATTTGAAGCTTTAGAATAAATTCAGACATATCTAGACAGACTAAACTATGATTACATGGGTGACGCCAATCATGTGTAAGTCTCTACCCAATCAATATGTTCTAATCAAAATCACAATATGACATATGACCTCAAAGATCAGTTGACGCCTGTGGTTTTACTGATGACAAATTATGCAGCTTGACAATTATAAATCACATTTGAATACAAATATATAAGGTACGTGACGATAAATCAATATTCGTTGTAAAAGATTTATATGTCTTTTTGGCAACTCGACTTGCTTTCGACCAAGTAAAACTAATTCGTGTACATATCATTTATAATACTTTACCTAATATAGCAGGAATAGACTGAATCAAATTTTCCAGATAGAAATTGTCCATTAGATAGGTTGGGATATATAGATTTAAAGTCGTTTTTGTGTTGTGGGTCGTCATTTTGAATAAAACAATCCTGCCCATGTACTGAGTTGACCATATAGCCATCAGCTGGACAACATTTGGTATTCATTGTCATAGCTGTCAGCGGGACAACATTTGTATTGCCATAGCTGTCAACTGAATAACATTTCACATGCATTGCCATAGCTGTCAGCTGGACAACCTTTGACATGCATTGCCATAGCTGTCAACTGAATATCCTTTGACATACATTGCCATAGCTGTCAGCTGGACAACCTTTGACATGCATTGCCATAGCTGTCAACTGAATAACCTTTGACATACATTGCCATAGCTGTCAGCTGCACAACCTTTGACATGCATTGCCATAGCTGTCAGCTGCACAACCTTTGACATACATTGCCATAGCTGTCAGCTGCACAACCTTTGACATGCATTGCCATAGCTGTCAGCTGGACAACCTTTGACATGCATTGCCATAGCTGTCAACTGAATAACCTTTGACATACATTGCCATAGCTGTCAGCTGCACAACCTTTGACATACATTGCCATAGCTGTCAGCTGCACAACCTTTGACATGCATTGCCATAGCTGTCAGCTGGACAACCTTTGACATGCATTGCCATAGCTGTCAGCTGCACAACCTTTGACATGCATTGCCATAGCTGTCAACTGAATAACATTTGACATGCATTGCCATACGAACAACGCAGGTTTTCCCCGGGTACTCCGGTTTCCTCCTGCATTAACACTGAAATTTCCTCCTGTTATTGGGCAATGCCTGTTGGATGGTTAATAAATAAATAAATAAATAAATAAATAAACCTTTGATATCGCCTTAATGATGATATACTGGAGATGAGTAGTTACCTCTTATTTACAATGTGACCTGTCCTAGGTTTTGCTTTGTTTTCAACTTAGATGAATTAGACACGGTTCTGGTATCCGTTGATGCAATTGTTATCAATGAATTGGCAATGATCGTCCCTTGTGTGAATCGATAAAAAAATGTACTCGTCGTACTTAATTGTTTTATCTGTGGGCTTTATTCGAATAAAGGGAAACGCAGCTCCAATCCGTTTTTTTTGCACCCATTTAATGCACTGTGGAAATAAAGGGATAATTCACATTGTTACCCTTAGCATCTAAAAGTAGTACACTCCTGAGTTGTTGTTGTTGTTGTTGTTGTTGTTGTTGTTGTTGTTGTTGTTGTTTGTTTTTTGTTTTGTTTTTTTGTTTGTTTGTTTTGTTTTGTTTTGTTTTGTTCTTAGGGGGCGGGGTAGGGGTGTCGTATGATAGGCAAAACTACTTCCTCAGTTCTACCTACTATTGGGCTGGGGTCAGAATACGGCAGAGGGGGGCCTGGGGAGAAATTGGAGGCCATGAAAAAAATGAGGGTTCAAAGGGGGGGGGGACATGAAAAGTGTGATGGTCTGAAAGGGAGACCCCAAAATAATTTGCTCATGATTTGAACCAACTTAAACCTCAGCAACGGTCGTTTACCAAGTAATTTAAAAAGAAATTCGCCGCTTCGCCATAATACCTTCTAAAACCTATATTCAGTGATGAGTTGGGTGACAGCCATGCGAATGTCTTTGTGTATGCCTTCCTCTGTTTCTCTAATCTCTGTCTGTCTCTCTAGTCTCTGTCTGTCTGTCTGTCTGTCTGTTTGTCTGTCTGTCTGTCTGACTGACTCCGTCTCTGTCGCTGTCTCTCTCTGTCTCTGTCTGTCTGTCTGTCTGTCTGTCTGTCTGCCTCTGTCTCTCTCTCTCTCTCTCTGTCTCTCTGTCTCTCTCTCTGTCTCTCTGTCTCTCTCTCTCTCTCTCTCTCTCTCTCTCTCTCTCTCTCTCTCTCTCTCTCTCTCTCTCTCTCTCTCTCTCTCTCTCTCTCTCTCTCTCTCTCTAATAGGTAATACTATGCTAAAGTGTATGTAATCTAGCCATTCAGTTGTACTGACTCGAGTACAATTGGGATATTAAAAACAATTTTCGATAATATGTATGGTTTGAAATTGTCCTACATGTCCTTTCTTTAAAAAGTGCTTACTGTGGGAGAGGGACACCCCTTCACACCCTCCACATTAGCTATCATTGGGGATGATGTTTATGCCCAGAATCAAGATTGAAAGATAAAACCCTGCTGACTAAGTATCTCCAAGTACAGCCCAATGTGAGACCTTTTTCGCAAAGCCCATATATATTTGTAAAGAAATTTCTCATTGTTAAGGATGGACGCTGAGGTTGATTTTCCACTGTTAATTTAATGTAGTGTTCCTTACTGTACTTCACTGAAGTAGGAGGGGGAGGAGGGGGGGGTGGTACTGTATAATTACACATTAAAATATGTGTAGCCGAGAGGGGGCTACTAAAATTCTTAGGTTCATTTCGGGGAGGAGGGAGGATGACATTTTTTACCAAAATTATTTCTCCCCAGCCCCCCCCCCCCCCGTTATTCGTTATTTACATATATCTACACACTGATGTCAGATAACAACACTTAGTGATAATCGTTTATGTAAATATTCAACTTCAGCAGATACACCATTAAAATTGCACCATTTGAAATGAAAGGGCATAAAAAGAGTAATGTTTCCTACTTGCCGCCTGTAGAGGCAGGTAGATTAATACCAAGACAACTTCTATTCAGAACATATTCAAATATTAATGTATTTCAAGACATTTGATAGACTATAGCAAAATTATTCCGGTCGCTTTTATGTGGATATTCATTGTATAATCACCAAACCTAAAAGCCATGCCGCTAGTCAATGTATGTAGTAGGGAGATAGATCGTTTAGAGGCCTTGGGTTCATGCCTTATGAATTATGATCACCGTGCTATGACGACTGGAGAAGACGTATTTCCGTGGTGTACGATGGTTGTAAAGTTGAACAAACTATGGCTACAGCTCATTCAATAATATTTGATGGACAGGACTTTGAAGAGTGACGAAATCACAAGAATAACATGAAATTTTATTGATAGGAAGTTGAACAATCACCGAGATATTTTTTATTGATTTTTCACTTTACGGTAATTTCATTTATTGGTCCAATCAATGTTCTTTGGCAAGATACATCATCCAAAGCGGTCAATCGTAGGATAGGAGTTACT